>NC_063188.1:60279848-60410346 GCF_023159225.1 Perognathus longimembris pacificus
GACAGCTGTGCTGTCAACCTGTCCACCAATTGGACAGAATCAACTCTAGACCCCAGGTAGAGAGGTGTGCTGGCCCCTAGAGGAACAGTTCCCTAACCATGTAATGGCACAGCAGACCTCTGTTACTCCTCAGCAGCTCAGTAGTCCTGAGCCAAGTAGGGTCTGGGGAGCAAAGCTAGCAAGGGAACACAATCCAAATCCTCCAGGCCAACAATTGCCAACCCAAAATTAGATACCCAGCAAAATTCGAATTTACCTTCGAGGGAAAAACCAGATCTTTCCATAGCAAAGAGGAACTAAAGGATTATGTGAATGAAAAACCAGCCTTACAGTGAAATCTAAAAGGGGAACCCCACCCAACAGAAAACATACAGGATCCCCAGACAGAAACAGAAAGAAACAACAATAGCCAGAGCCCAACAGGAAGAGCAGCTCAATAAAGACAAGAAAGAAGGGAGAGGAAACACAGCCTAACAGGAAAATGGAAGGGAAAAAAATATCACACTTATCCATGATCTCTTTGAATATAAATGGTATAAATTCTCCAATAAAGAGGAGCAGACTGACAGAGTGGATCCGTAAACAAAAAATTGATATCTGTTGTCTTCAAGAGACCCATCTTACAGCAAGGGACAAAAACACCCACAAATCAATAAATGTAATTCACCACATCAACAGAGCTAAGACCAATAACCACATCATCATCTCAGCCGATGCCCAAAAAGCCTTTGACAAAATAGAACACCCATACACGTTAAAAGCCCTGGAGAGAACAGGAATAGAGGGACGATTCTTTAAAACAATAAAAGCCATATACAACAGACCAACTGCTAATATCATATTAAATGTGGAGAAACTAAAACCATTTCCCCTAAACTCAGGAACAAGACAAGGATGCCCACTCTCCCCACTTCTTTTCAACATAGTGCTGGAATCCCTAGCCATAGCAATAAGGCAAGAGGAGGGCATCAAAGGGATCCACATTGGCAAAGAAGAAATCAAACTATCCCTATTCACAGATGACATTATCTTATATCTGAAGGACCCAAAAAAATCAGTCCCCAAACTCTTAGACCTAATAAACCATTTTGGCAAAGTAGCAGGATACAAAATCAACCCACAAAAATCAGCAGCTTTTCTGTACACCAGCAATGTACAAGCAGAAAAGGGAATTATGGAAATAATACCATTTACAGTAGCTAAAAAATGAACAAATTACCTAGGGATTAACCTAACTAAAGACGTGAAATGACCTATTTAATGAGAACTATAAAAATCTAAAAAGGGAAATCAAAGAGGACACAAGGAGATGAAAAGACCTCCCATGCTCATGAGTAGGCAGAATCAATATAGTGAAAATGGCCATATTTCCCCAAATGTTATACAAATTCAATGCAATTCCCATCAAGATCCCAGCTACATTCTTCATTGAAACAGAGAAAGCAACCCATAAATTCATACGGAACAGCAAAAGACCTAGAATAGCCAAAGCAATTCTAGGCAAAAGAAGCAGTGCAGGAAGTGTCACAATACCAGATTTCAAGCTCTATTATAGAGCCATCATAACAAAAACAGCCTGGTATTGGTATAAAAACAGACTTGAAGACCAATGGAATAGAATAGAAGACCCAAAAATAAAGCCGCATTCTTACAGTCAGCTGATATTCGACAAAGGAGCTAAAGACATACAATGTAAAAAACATAGCTGGGAAAACTGGGCAGCCACATGTAGAAAACTCAAAGTAGACCCTAGCCTATCATCATGCACCAAGATCAACCCAAAATGGATTAAGGACCTCAACATCAGACCTGAATCCTTGAAACTACTGAAGGACAAAGTAGGAAAGACACTAGAACTTATAGGCATAGGAAGGAACTTCCTGAATAGAGTCCCGGGGGCACAACAGATGGGGGAGAGACTCGACAAATGGGACTACTACAAAATAAAAAGTTTATGCACAGCTAAATACATAGCCACCAAACTAGAAAGACAGCCAGCCATATGGGAGAGTATCTTCACCAGCACAGCAACAGACAAAGGCCTAATATCTGTCATCTACAGAGAACTCAAGAAACTAACCCCTTCCAAAACCAGTAAACCAATTATTAAATGGCCAAAGGAGCTAAAGAGAGACTTCACAGGAGAAGAGATAAAAATGGTAAAGAAACATATGAGGAAATGTTCAACATCCCTGGCAGTAAAGGAAATGCCAATAAAAACAACCCTGAGATACCACTTCACTCCAGTTAGAATGGCCTATACTCTGAACTCAGGCAACAACAAATGCTAGAGGGAATGCGGGGAAAGAGAAACCCTTCTCCACTGTTGGTGGGAGTGCAACCTAATACAACCACTTTGGAGAACAGTATAGGTGTTCCTCAAAAAGCTCAGCATAGACATACCCTATGACCCAGCCATACCACTCCTAGGCATCTATCCTGAACAACAGGTCTCAGGATATCAAAAAGACATCTGCACAACCATGTTTATTGCTGCACAATTCACAATAGCCAAAATATGGAAACAACCCAGATGTCCCTCTACAGATGAATGGATCCAAAACATGTGGTACCTATACACAATGGAATACTACATAGCAATTAGCAGGGAAATGGTCAGAACTTGAACAAATAATGTTGAGCGAGACAGGCCTAGAACACAGAGAACAAAGGGGCATGGTCTCCTTGATATATGACTGTTGGCGGCGGGGGTGGGGGGACAGTAGAGACCAGGTCTGCGAAACAAAAGACTTCTTGTCAAATGGTATTTCTACAGGTTTGGGTCAGCGACCTTACATTATGTATCTAAAACCAAACCACTACTAAACATAAAAGGGTCTAAAATAGACCTCTCAGTGGATCACAATAGCTCAACAGCTATGTATATATGATCATATAAGACAAGGATAAGCAAACTCTATTGTTGACGTTATATTTAAAGTTCTAGGTGAATTTCCTTTGGCGTATGCCACGTGGCTACTATATATGATTTTGGTACACTGGTATTGTATATATACCTAGCTGATCTAGGGAAGGGAAAGAAAAACGAGGGTGTAAGATATCACAAGAAATGTACTTACTGCCCTATTATGTAACTGTACCCCTTTTGCACAACACCTTGTCAACAAAATTTAATCAATAAAAAAAAAGCTAGCAAGGGCATCAGCCAGAAAGCCGGTGGCCCTCTGATACTGAGACTTCAGAAAATTCCAGTAAGATGCTACAGAAAAGGGTGTCTGGTAGCATGAATGTGGGGGTCAGACCATGACTGACAGCCCCAATGAATCAAAAGATACAGTTGAAAACTCTAATGACCAGGGCTATACGAATTTTTATCCTGTATGTGGAAATCTGATGTCATCTTCTTCCCTGGGACCAAAGACAATCATGGGAACCCAGACTGTTGGCGAGCTGGAAGCCGCTTCCTGTAACATATTGCTCAGGGCCTGCTCAGAAGCTGCTGCTGCTGTAGAGGGGCTGTCCGGTGGTAGTCCAACAAAAGTGATCTGGGAGAAACAATTCCCAGAGGGTGACTTAGGAGTTACCGTGGGAAGAAATTCTATCTTTTGGTGAAGAAGATCAAGTCAATTCCCATGGAATCACCTCCCTTGCCCTCAATAGCAGGTGTTCCAAGGTTTGGTTGTTCCAAAACACCATCCTCTCAGCATCCTGCACAGATGTAGCCCAAGTTTGGCAGCATTGTGAAGAGGTCTAGGATGTGGATGTGGAGAAGGGAGGCTCATTCACTTGCCAGAAAGCTTATGACCAAAGTAGAGATCTTGTTCTGTAGGTTCAGGTGACTTAACCATCTTCCCCCCTCCTCTCTCCATGCACCTCCCTCCATCAGTGCACACAACTTTGTCCATGTCCCCTCTGCCTTTCGTTCAAGGGTTGTTACTGGTGGCCCACAGTCATTAAGATGCCCAATCCGGGGTCCCTGTTGTATGGGGATATCATGAGACCACTTGGTAAGTGTCAGTTAGGGTTTTCCAGGCTCTGTGTATTTTATTTCCCCTTCAGTCAGGGACTGATATGGAAGCTGGTTTGAGCCTGCAGACTCCTTACATCCTGGGCTGCGCAGCTTCAGTGTCTCATCAGTTTCCTGATTCCTCTCTCCCAGCTCTTCTGCAAGCCTGCCTGGTAAAGCCTTGAGATCTTTGGTACCCTGTGCTTCTTGATCAGCTCTGCCTCCTGGCCTGAGGTTGACAGAGGGAGAAAGTGCTGATTAAGTGAGCCTCTCACAATGGATGGAACTGCATGCAGACCATCATATTAAGTGATTGAGCTAGACTCAGACAAATGCTGCATGATTTCTCAGATGTGCAGAATCTAGCAATAAAACAGGTAAATGGACATGACCTTAAATATGGGACCATTTGAGAGAACTGGTGGGAGATGAGAAGGGAGGGAAAGAGGGAAGAAAGATAAGTAGGATATGATAGAAATTCATTGTATCCATAATAAATATATCATACTGAAAAAAATAATAAATTGCAAAAGATTTTTGAAAGAGTCATGGAAGGAGGATGGATAAGATAGCTGTAAGAAAGTGAATATGTTTGTAATATACAATGTGCATATATAGAAATACCACAATGACAATGCCTAACATATGAAACTGTAACTTCTCTGTACATCAGTTTGATAATAAAAATTTGAAAAAAGAAAAAAAAGAAATATCACAATGAAATACTCGAAGTCTAATTAATGTGAGATAATAAAAAATGTGACCAAAAAGAATGATTAGAAAAAGGAAAAAGAATTGAGCATTTCCCTTCTCTGTCTTCCCCTCTTCGACCTAAACTCTAAAGATGCGTACTCAGTGAGCAATTTTCTGTTAGCTTCCAAAACACAGGTCAATTCCACCTTACCGGCTCATTCATAGAGGAGAATTCAGCAATGATAACCACCACACCAGAGCCCCACATGTTCAAGTGAAATCACAACAGTTCCCCACAGAGACAGAAACATATCCCAACCAAAGGCAAGTCTTGGGGAGTTGAATGCAGCGGAAAGAATAGGATTAGAAGAGGAAAACATCCATTTCTGTCACATCTGGAAGAAAAGAGGGTCTCAAACTTACATCTAAGATCCTCTTCCCAAGGTATGGGCCAGGCTGGTCTCAGGTAACCACATGTTCCTGTAGGTCAGTATTACAATTAGTGATTTGTAACAATGCCCAAGCTCCAGGAGTGGTTTATAACAGTACCCAAACTACAGTTCAGAAACGGACTTTCAGCACAGGTCTTTTCTATCATTCAACCAAGAGTCACAATGTCCCCTAGAAAGACACAGTAGCACCTGGAGTGATGTTGAGAATCAGAGAAGGCAAGTCTAGAGAGGAATTGGGTTGCTGGGCAGAGCAATGCAAGTTGCTGCCAGCAGAGGGAGATGTTACCTCACTTGAAAGTCGGCTAAGGCATTCCCATCTCACACAGAAACCAGGAAGATGGATTTTTGTCTTTTTCTTTTTCTTTTTCTTTTTCTTTTTTTCAGATGACCAGGAACCACCTGTGTATATCCCAGTTCTGGAAAGACCACAACTATCTGGAGATCATGGTTGTCCCCAGGTAATGCCTTCTCTGGCCCCTAGTTGTTTTGGCCCTAACTCGATGGTAGGCTCCATTTCCAAGTTCAACTAACTACACCTTCCTATCATTCACCTTATGGATTGGGGATAGTTTGTTTCTATTGAGGATTCTTTGAGAACCAGGATATGAGATGTGCAAGACCCCATGACAGGTGGGAATAAGAGAAGGAAGGAGGACATCCATCATATTGATCTCATTTCCTTTCCTGGGTTGTCTGCTAAGCTAATGTCTGATACTGTATGCAGATACTATAGACTCCAGGAAAGGGCAGCAGTGGGAGTAGAAAGAGATGGGTATTTGGGGGCAGGGATCTGGGAGACGGCTGGCTGCAGATACAGGCAGCATTACAGGGCCAACATTCTCTTGGAAAGAAAAACCAAGCAGGCCTGGCCTGGTGCTTTCTGTGAATGGATTGCTGAAGCATACTCAAAGAGAAGTACATAATCCAAACTCAGGGCTCTCCAAAGCAGTACCAGAGGCCTCTTCTTAGGGCCTTTAGAGATGCTTCCTTTATTTTTCTTATAAGGGATAGTTGGTGTGGCATGTCTATATATGTTGTCCTATGTTTATTTGTTTATAACAAGTTTATTTCTCCTATGTTTGTTTATAAAAAGTTTCAATGGTTCTGCCATACTTTTTCATTGTGAACAATTGGTTCAGGTTGTTTTAGAGCAGAAGATATTTTCACACTGAATTCTGATCATGAAGGGAGGGGTCAGTCCAAGAGCTCTTGACATGGACTAGAGGGTCTCAATTTGTAGGGAGACATTACTAGGAGACATTGGGTTATGACCATATTCCTGATTTCTACACATGGAATACTGTTATGTTTCTCTGTTTTAGTGTCCATTCAGTCTCTCATGGAGAAGTTATAATCTCTTGGATTTGTTTTGTTCACTGTACCCTTACTAACAATTCCAGCTGCTCAAGTGGGCCTCTGGCTGACAAGTTGAACCCAGCATCCTTCTTCATGCAGCCAGAGCAGAGCAGCCAGTACCTATGGAGCCCGGAAGTTGTAACCCAGTTGCTTCAGTTCTGATCTTCTGCAGCCAGTCACTTCTCTCAGTCCCATCTTTTGTCCCCTGTCAACCCTAGTTGTCAACAATTTAAAGTTATAGTGCTTTTGCTGGGTGCTGGTAGCTCAATGCCTGAAACCCTAGCTACTCAGGAGGCTGAGATCTGAGGACTGTGGTTTGAAGCCAGGCTAGGCAGAAAAATTTTTGACTATTCTCTTCACTTAACCACTTAAAAGCTAGAAGTAAAACTGTGACTCAAGCGGTAGAGTGCTTCCCTTGAGCATAAAAGCTCAGGTATATCACCAACACCCTGAGTTCAAGCTCCAGGACCAACCTACAAAAAAATTCCAGTCTCTCTGGAGTGGAGGTCTTCGAAACAGGTGGGGAGGTGGATGTGTCTCATAGGGTAGATATTCCTCCTGAGTGGAATCTGGGCTCACCTCTGAGCAGGAGCCCTGCACCCAGGCTTACCTTGGTTCCTTCAGTCATACCTCTGGATGGATTTGGCCTGGCTGCACTAACTGATTGCCCTCTTCTATCACCACTCATCCCAGGAGTTCAAGTTACTCCTGCCTTGTTACCTTGGTTTTGCTGCCCTGCTTCTTCCTTCTCGTCCTTCTTTATGTCCTGAGCAACCTTGATCTCTCCCATAACCATCCACTGGTGGTCTCTCCCATAGAATCATTTTATCAGGCATTAGAAGGTACAGGTGAGCTTTACTTCCCACAGGGGACCCAGTTCTTCTTCTGGACTCATCTAGCTCTGTGGCACCAAATGAAGGGATTAAACTCACCTATAAATTATGCAATTTTCTTAGTTCATGCTTAGCCCTGGCCTTGGAAACTCAGTTCCCATACCTGGTGATTTCCTCTTCCATATCTATAGAGACTCTGATGTGATCATGAAACAAAAGGAGGAAGAAATGGGGATACTGAGCACAGACGAAGTTTGTCACAGAGTTGTAGGTGGAGATGAGTGTCTGTGCAGTACCATTAGGCCAACCTGGGTGAAATTGCCCTCCAGCACCCAGAAGAGATGATCAGGGAACAATACTGCCACATCCTCCACTTCCTGACCAATCAAGCAGCCCTTCTGCAACCAATCAACTCCATAGTCCTAAGTTGAAAAGGGTTCGTCAGTTTTCTAATGATACATCTTTATGTGCGTGGATGGTCTCATATATTGTTTCATACTCCTAAGCACATTGATTTTAGAGTTATGTTGCTTGTTATCCCACTTCATGTTTTCTAGACTGCATACAGAGATTTCAGGACATTGTTATGAGCTCCATGTCCTGATATCACCTTCATCATCAGACATTTAGAATGGCTTCCATAGATAGGCAATCTAATTAACAGAATATTAGCTGAGAACTTCCGAAATATCCAGAAGGAAAGGCCTATACAGATACAAGAAGCATTTAGAACCCCACACTGACCAGACCAGAATAGGACATCCCACCGACACATTGTGATCAAAACAGGATCAGTAGAGTACAAGGAAAGAACCTTAAAGCTGTTAGGGAGAAGAAAACAATCACATATAAAGGAAAAGCAATCAGAATTACCCCAGACTTCTCAGCAGAGACCATGAAAGCAAGGAGAGCCTGGAATGAAGTATACCAAACACTAAATAAAAATAACTACCAACTAAGAATTCTGTACCCAGCCAAACTCTCATTCATAGCCGAAGGTCAAATAAAAGTCTTCCACAGTAAGGAAAAACTGAAACAATATATCTCCACAAAACCAGCTTTACAGAAAATCCTCAAAGATGTACTACACAGGGAAAATAATCAAGATCCCAATACAGACAGAGAAATGAACCCTAAATAGTAAACATCAGATCAAGAAATGGGAAGACACCGCTTTAAACAAGGCAGTGATAATGAAAGGAACAAACGATCATCTCTCAATCCTAACTCTCAACATTAATGGACTTAATTCTCCAATCAAACGACATAGGCTCATAAGTTGGATCAACAATCAAGATCCTTCTTTCTGCTGCCTCCAAGAGACACATCTATCCAGCAAAAGTAAACATCTTCTAAAAGTGAAAGGATGGAATCAAATCTATCAAGCAAATTGCCCCCATAAGCAGGCTGGAGTTGCAATCCTAGTATCAGACAAAATCAACTTCAAATTAAAAAAGGTAAGAAGAGACAAAGAAGGCTACTACATACTAGTAAAGGGATCTCTCCTACAGGAAGATATAACCATCCTAAATATCTACACACCAAATGCAGGAGCACCCTATTTCATCAAACAAACACTACTGACTCTAAAAACACTCATAGACCCAAACACATTGATAGTGGGGGACTTTAACACTCCACTATCACCTCTGGACAGATCAACATGCCAAAAACTGAACAAAGAAACCACAAATCTTAATAATTGCATAGACCAACTAGACTTAACCGACATCTACAGAATATACCACCCAGCAACAACAGAATACACATTCTTCTCTGCAGCATATGGAACATTCTCCAAAATAGATCACGTCTTAGGGCACAAAGAAAATCTGTACAAATTCAGAAGTATCAAAACCATTCCCTGCATTCTCTCAGACCACAATGGAATAAAATTGAGCTCAACTCAAACAGCCACCACAAAAAATCCTACACTTCATGGAGACTAAAAAACACACTGCTGAACTATCAGTGGGTCATTGAAGAAATCAAAACGGAAATTCAAATGTTTATGGACTTCAACCAAGTTGAGGACACAAAGTACCAGCTCCTTTGGGACACAGCAAAGGCAGTACTCAGAGGAAAATTTATATCTCTGAGTACATATATCAACAAACTGGAGAAACAGCAACTCAGTAATTTAAGGAAGCACCTTAATTTTCTGGAGAGAGAACAGCAAGCCAAACCCCAAGTCAATAGATGGAAGCAAATAATTAAAATCAAATCAGAATTAAATCAATTAGAGACGAAAAAACCATTGAAAGAATCAACAAAACAAAAAGTTGATTCTTTGAAAAAATCAACAAGATAGACAGACCCCTGGAAAACCTAACCAAAACACGAAGGCAGCACACTCAAATAAACAAGATAAGAGATGAAACAGGTAACATCACCACAGAAATATCCTAAATTCAGAAAATAATAAGGGACTATTTTGCAAACCTTTATGCCAACAAATTCGAGAACTTGGAAGAAATGGATGATTTCCTAGAAAAAATTGATATCCCCAAACTCAACCATGAAGATTTAAACCTTCTAAACAGACCCATGTCCAGTATTGAAATAGAAACGGCAAGAAATGATCTCCCACCCAAGAAAAGCCCAGGTCCAGACGGATTCACTGCAGAATTCTACAAGGCCTTCAAAACAGAACTCACACCAATATTTCTCAAACTCTAAAATGAAATTGAAAGAGAACGTTCACTACCAGACTCATTCTATGAAGCCAGTATAACCCTCATCCCAAAACCAGGCAGAGACTCATCACGGAAAGAGGACTACAGACCGATCTCCCTGATGAACATAGACGCAAAAATTCTCAACAAAATTCTGGCCAATCGACTTCAACAGGTCATCAAAAAAATCATACACCACGATCAAACTGGATTCATCCCAGGTATGCAAAGTTGGTTTAATATACGCAAGTCAATTAAAGTAATCCACCACATCAACCGGAGCAAGCTAAAGAACCACATGGTTTTATCTCTGGATGCGGAAAAAGCGTTCGATAAAATCCAGCACCCATTTATGCTAAAAGCCCTGGAAAAACTGGTATTCCAGGGAACATTCCTGAATATAATCAAGGCAGTTTATGACAAACCAACAGCAAGCATAACTCTAAATGGTGAAAAACTAAAGCCATTCCCTTTAAAATCAGGAACAAGGCAGGGATGTCCACTCTCTCCCCTGCTCTTCAACATAGTATTAGAATTCCTAGTCAGAGCAATTAGGCAAGAAGAAAATATAAAGGGGATCCAAATAGGAAAAGATGAAGTTAAACTTTCTCTCTTCGTAGATGACATGATCCTATACCTAAAGAACCCCATAGACTCTACCCCCAAGCTACTAGAGCTGATCCAAAACTTTGGCAAAGTTGCAGGATATAAAATAAACCTTCAAACATCAACGGCCTTTCTCTATGCTAACGACCCGAAGACCGAGGCTGAAATCAGGAAAGCAACTCCTTTTGCAATAGCCCCCAAAAACATAAAATGCCTGGGAATAACCTTAACCAAAGAAGTGAAAGACCTCTTTGATGAGAACTTTAAAAGCTTGAAAAACGAAATTAAGTCAGAACTATGGAAATGGAAAAACCTCCCATGCTCCTGGATTGGGAGGATTAATATAATCAAAATGGCAATATTGCCAAAGGCTATCTACACATTCAATGCAATACCCATTAATATCCCAACACCATTCTTTAATGAAATAGAGGAAGCAATCCAGAAATTCATATGGAACAATAAAAGACCTAGAATAGCAAAAACACTCCTAAGCAGAAAGAGCAGCGCTGGAGGAATTACAATACCCAACTTCAAGCTGTATTTTACAGCTATAGTAATAAAAACAGCTTGGTATTGGCACCGGAACAGGCCTGAAGACCAATGGAACAGAATTGAAGACCCAGAAATGAACCCACAGAACTACGCCTACTTAATCTTTGATAAAGGAGCTAAAACAATAGTATGGAAGAAAGATAGCCTCTTTAACAAATTGTGCTGGAAAAACTGGCTCAACACAAGCAACAAACTAAAACTAGATCCTTATATATCACCCTGCACCAAAATCAATTCCAAATGGATCAAAGACCTTGAAATCAAAACAGACACCCTGAAAACACTAAAGGAAGGAGTAGGAGAAACACTTGGGCTCCTTGGCGCAGGACGGAACTTCCTTAACAAAGACCCAGAAAGGCTACAAATCAAAGAAAGGTTGGACAAATGGGACTGCATCAAACTGCAGAGCTTCTGCACGGCAAAGGACATAGCTTGCAAGATAAACAGAAAGCCCACAGAATGGGAGAAGATCTTTACCGGACATTGAACAGACAAAGGCCTCATCTCTAAAATATATGCAGAACTAAAAAAATTGCCTTTTTCCAAAACAAAACCGCAAAGAACCAATAGCCCCCTCATCAAGTGGGCTAAAGACTTACAAAGAGACTTCTCTGATGAGGAAATGAGAATGGCCAAGAGACATATGAAAAAATGCTCTACATCACTGGCCATAAAAGAAATGCAAATCAAAACAACATTGAGATTCCATCTCACCCCAGGAAGAATGTCATGTATCAAGAAAACTAACAATAACAATTGTTGGAGGGGATGTGGCCAAAAGGGAACCCTACTTCATTGTTGGTGGGAATGTAAACTGGTTCAGCCACTCTGGCAAGCAGTATGGAGATTCCTCAGAAGGCTAAATATAGAACTCCCCTATGACCCAGCAGCCCCACTTTTGGGTATCTATCCAACAGACCACAAACAAAATCACCGTAATGCCACGAGCACAACAATGTTCATTGCAGCACAATTTGTCATAGCGAGAATCTGGAACCAGCCCAGATGCCCCTCAGTAGACGAATGGATTAGGAAAATGTGGTACATATGCACAATGGAATTTTATGCCTCTATCAGAAAGAATGACATTGCCCCATTTGTAAGGAATGGAAGGACTTGGAAAAATTATACTAAGTGAAGTGAGCCAGACCCAAAGAAACATGGACTCTATGGTCTCCCTTATTGGGAATAATTAGCACAGGTTTAGGCAAGTCACAGCAGAGGATCACAAGAGTCCAATAGCTATACCCTTATGATCACATAAGATGATGCTAAGTGAAATGAACTCCATGTTATGTAAATGACTGTTATATGTGTATATGTTGTATATGTGTATATGTTTATCTGGGTTGGTTCCAGATTCTCACTATGACAAATTGTGCTGCGATGAACATTGTTGTGCTGGTGGCATTACTGTGATTTTGTTTGTGGTCTTTTGGTTGTAACTACTTTCATCATCCCATGTTTATCTGTAGCATCTATTATTGATGATGTTCTTGTATCACCTTCCTGTGGTTGTACCTACACTATCTCTGTAATCTTATCTGAGTATATTGGAAACCGTGTATACTGGTATTGGAAGCAGGAAATTGAAAGGGAATACCAAATTTGAGAGACACAGGGTAAAAAAAAACAAACAACTACAAAAGCAATACTTGCAAAACTGTTTGGTGTAAGTGAACTGAACACCTCCGGGTGGGGGGGGAGGGAAAGGGGCCGGAGGGAGGGGGTATGAGGGACAAGGTAACAAACAGTACAAGAAATGTATCCAGTGCCTAACGTATGAAACTCTAACCTTTCTGTACATCAGTTTGATAATAAAAAAAAAGAATGGCTTCCTTAGCCCTAGCCTCTGGCCTTGTAGGATTGAGAGTCAGGAAAAATCCTTGTTTGAGTGAAAAGAGTTGAGGAAAAGGAGGCAACTGGGAATTGTGCCAGCTTCCTTTCACACGAGGCTCAGTGTTTATATAGAGGGGACAGAGGAAGACAGACTATTCCAGGTGGTTGATCTCTTGGTTTGGCTATGTGTGGTCATAAACAAAATTCTTCTACCTTGAGTGAGAAAGGTGTGATCAGAGGACAAGCAGCAGAAACAAGGCTTCTATTTGAACTGTGAGCGATCAAATGGGTGGTTGGCATGTATCTTTCACCAGCACGGATTTCCAAATTCCAAAACATAGGAGGGCCTGGGGTAGGATGAAGTAGTAGTCACTAAACCCAAGGACAGGCTCAAGGATTTCAAAATGTTGGTGTTGTGGAAGGTGAATGTGATCTTTCAGTCTTGCTCATGGATGGAATGATAATGTACAGGCTGGCTTCCTCAGAGCAGCTGTTTCACACCTCTTCTTTGTAGTAGAATGTTCCTATGGGAGTTAGTCACACCCTAAGGGAAAGGAGAACAGGTCAAATGGGCCCATGGAACATGAGTCAAGCTTGGTATTATAATGGCACCAGAGTTATAGGCCAGTTCCAAAAAGGCTAATTTCCAGATTGGGCTTTTCTCTGAGAGGCACAGGGCGATTGCCAAGTTTGGTGACTAGCTTTGTCAGCCCTGCCTCCTCCCACAGTATCCCCATCCCATATTCAGACTACTTCAAGTCAGTATTGCTATAGGGCATAAACCACAGGGAATAGCAGGAACTGAGCTTTCAGTTTCTACAGAAGTAAGGGTCATAATCAGAGTCTCAGGTGAGCGTAGTCCATCTGACCCCATGGGACAGAAGGAGATGGGATTCTCTCTCCTTTTCTCTGTCTTGGCTCTCTTTCTGTTATGCCATGTCCTCTCCCGGCCAGAAATGGTCTTCCCTGGACAACTCCAAATCCTGTCCTGCCTCCTACTACTTGGCTTAGAGTGAATGCAGAGTAAGGTGGCAGAAATGTTTGCACGCCATTAAGGAAGGGGTACTGTAGATCCTCAAGAAAAGTCCCACCTGGACCATGTATCTGGGCTCCCTGGACTTCATTTCCCATCATGTCTTTCCATTTTTCTGGTGGAAAAATATAATCTCCTCTTGAGACTTCAACTAGGATCAAAGGGGCATTTTTTAAAAATTTTTCATTATCATAGAGATTCATCATCATCTTAGAACTAGATACACATATAATCATCTTAATTTTTTGAACTCTATGCAGTCTGGATACTAATCTTCAACTCATTGAATAGATGGCAAGGATTTTCTCCTATTCTGTGGCTGTCTCTTGAGTCATAGTTTCTTCTATGTACAAAAGCTTTGTAATTGGACACAGTCCCACTTGACAATTCTTGCTCTTATTTCCTGGGCAATCAGTGTCCTATTCAGACAATAATTTCCTATGCAGTTAGATAGCTTCCAGTGTTTCCTCTAAGTTTTCCTATAGTAGTTTCAAAGTTGCAAAGCATCCATTAAGAGCTTTAAAATATTGTATGGAGGTGCTGGGAATATGACCTAGTGGCAAGAGTGCTTGCCTTGTATACATGAAGCCCTGGGTTCTATTCCTCAGCACCACATATATAGAAAACGGCCAGAAGTGGCACTGTGGCTCAAGAGGTAGAGTGCTAGCGTTGAGCAAAAGAAGAAGAAGAAGAAGGAGAAGGAGAAGGAGAAGAAGAAGAAGAAGAAGAAGAAGAAGAAGAAGAAGAAGAAGAAGAAGAAGAAGAAGAAGAAGAAGCCGCCAGGGAGGACAGTGCTCAGGCCCTGAGTCCAAGGCCCAGGACTGGCAAAAAACAAATATATATATATATATATATATATATATATATATATAATAGATTTGCATACCCAGTCCAAGATACAGACCTAGTTTCATATTTTATATGTAGATAATCAGTATTCTCAGCAAAATTTCTTGAAGTGTTTATCTTTGTTCTATCTTATTCTTGGCTCCCTTATCAAAAATCAGATGGTTGTAGCTATGTGGATTTATTTCTAGGTCTTCTAATCCATTTCATTGATCTTTGTGACTTTTTCTGTACCCATGTTGTGCTGGGAATTGCATTGAACCTATCATTTACATTTGGTAGTATAGCAATTTTCACAATATTGATTCTGGCAAACCATGAATACAAGAGGCTTTTCCTTATGGCTTCTTCAATTTCTTTCCTTCAAATGTATAGTTTTCATTGTAGAAGTCTTTCACTTTCTTAGTTAAGCTTGTTCTTGGTTATTTAATTATTTTGGAGCTGCTGCAAATATAATTATTTTCCTGATTTCTTTCTCATCTCTATTATTATTGGTATATAGAGAAACCACTGATTTTTGTATGTTTGGTTTTATATCCTGCTACCAAAAGTGCTTGTCAGTTTTGTGTTTGTGTGTGCATTTGTGATCTTTACAGTCTTTTAAGTATAGGCTCATATGTTTTGCAAATAGTGATACTTTCAGCTGTTCCTTACCTAATTGAATCCCTTTTATTTCTTTTTATCTTCCTTCTCTTGCTATGAATTCCAGTAATATGCTGAACACATGTGTGGAGAGTGGATGTACTTGACTCTTTCCTGAATTCAGAGGAAAGGATTTCAGGTTTTCCCCATTTAACATGATGTGGGCTATAGGTTTGTCCTATGTAGCCTGTATTGTGTTGAGATACATTCTTTTATTCCCAGCTTCATCGGAGCTTTTTATCATAAGATAATGTTGAATTTTGTCCAATATACTTCTTCTACATCTATGAAAATTATTAGAGACATTTTTGTCCTTTATTCTGTTTATGTGCTGTATAGCATTTATTGATGTACACAAGTTGAAAGATTCTTTGTTTCTGGAATAAAACCAATGTGATCATGGTATATGATCTTTTTACTCTGCTGTTGAGTTCAGTTTGAGAGTATTTTATTGAGAAATTTTGTGTCTATGTCCATTAAGAATATTTGTGTATAATTGTGTGTGTGTGTATGTGTGTGTGTGTGTGTGTGTGTGTGTGTGTATTGAGAGGCTTCAATTCAGGGTCTTATACTCTTATGTGGCAATTTCACCCATCCTGACATTCTACTAATTAAGCTGTGCTTCCTATTCCTCTAAAAAGATTTTGATATCAGGGTAATACTGACTTCATGGAATGAGTTTAGGAGCATTCCTTCTACGTCATTTTGTTTTGTTTATGTTGTATTATTTTATTAGAATAGTTTGAGACTTATTGGAGCTAGTTCTTCAGTACTCTCATACAATGTGGCAATGAATCCATCTAGACTCTTCTTTGTTGAGAAACTATTAGTGCTTCAATCCATTTGCTTGATAAAGATCTGGTTAAGTGGTGTATATTCTTTGGTTCAATTTGGGTAGGCCAAATTCACCTAGAAATTTACCCACTTCTGCATTTTCCAGTTTATTAGACTAAAATTTCAAAGCATTCCCAAAGATCTTCTGGGTTTCATTGGTCTTTGTTGTGATAAACCCCTTTTCATGTCTAACTCTATTAATCTGGGTATTTTTCCTCCTCAGGTTGGCTAAGAGATTGTCAATCTTATTTACTTTTTAACAGAAAATTTTCATTTCATTGATAGTGTGTATTTTAGCCTCTGTTTCAATAATTTCTACCCTAATGTTTATTATTTCATTCTATCTACTAATTTAGGGTTTATCTTGTTATTATTTTTTTAAGAACTTGGAAATTAGGCTATTTATTCAGAGCCCTCTTTAGGGAGGAGACAATTACAGCTACACAGTACCTCTTAGCACTGCCTTTACTGTATCCCAGAGATTCTGGTAAGAGTGTTTTCATTTTATTACATTAGAGATCTACTTTGATTTATCTCCATCTTATTTCTTTCATGAACTACTGGTTGATTCACAATGTATAATTCAGCCTCCATGTGGTTAAATATTTTGTAGTTTCTTTTGTTGTTTTCTAGTTTTATGCTGTTGTAGTATTCAGAGTTTATTTTAGTTTTGCTACATTTTCTAAGATTTACTTTATGTCCCGAAACATAATCTATTTAGGATAACATTTCAAGGGCTTCAGAGAAGAAAGTGTATTATATAGATCCCAGATGAAATATTCTCTAGATGCCTGTTAAGTCCATTAGGTCTCTAATGCCATCTAATTCTTTTTTTTTAGCATTGGTTTAGATGGTCCTTTTTATATTTCAATAGATAATATTTTATAATTTCCACTATGGATTCCTAAATCCATACATTTCCTCAAAATTATTTCACATTTTAGATGCTACCCAGCATCCTGTAAATTAGTTTTTTTAATTGTCAAACTGATGTACAGAGAGGTTACAGTTTCATATGTTAGGCATTGGATACAATTCTTGTACTGTTTGTTACCTCCTCCATCATTCCTCCCTCCCCCCTCCACCTTTCCCTCTCCCCCCATGAGTTGTTCAGTTGGTTTACACCAAACAGTTTTGCAAGTATTGCTTTTGTAGTCATTTGTCTTTTTATCCTGTGTCTCTCCATTTTGGTATTCCCTTTCACTGTCCTAGTTCTAATACCAGTATACACAGTTTCCAATGTACTCAGATAAGATACAGTGATAGTGCAGGTACAACCACAGGAAGGGGATACAAGAGGATCATCTACAATAGAAGCTACAGTTTCACATGGCATGTTGAAAGTAATTACAACAGTGATATAACAGTCGTTTCCATAACACAGAGTTCATTTCACTTAGCATCATCTTATGTGTTCATAAGAGTATAGCTATTGGGCTCTTGTGATCCTCTGCTGTGACTAGCCTAAACCTGTGCTAATTATTCCCTATGAGGGAGACCATAGAGTCCATGTTTCTTTGGGTCTGGCTCACTTCACTTAGTATAATTTTTTCTAAGTCCTTCCATTTCCTTACAAATGGGGCAATGTCATTCTTTCTGATAGAGGCATAAAATTCCATTGTGTATATGTACCACATTTTCCTGATATATTCGTCTACTGAGGGGAATCCGGGTTGGTTCCATATTTTAGCTATGACAAATTGTGCTGCGATGAACATTGTTGTGCTGGTGGCTTTAGTGTGTTCTTGTTTGTGGTCTTTTGGGTAGATGCCCAAAAGTGGGGCTGCTGGGCCATAGGGGAGTTCTATATTTAGCCTTCTGAGGAATCTCCATACTGCTTGCCAGAGTGGCTGAACCAGTTTACATTCCCACCAACAATGAAGTAGCAGCTTGCGGGCGGGGCTGCAGCAAGAGGAAGAAGCCCCAGATCTCCAACTCAAATGGTGTATTTGGGGGGGCAAGCAAGAGGTTCTGATGCAGAGATGAGTAATTTAAATGGATTTTCTAAAACTACCACTTCAGAGATACTAGAGGTTGAAAGAGTTTTTCTTGATGGGTGGAAAGTTTGCTTGTCTGATGTGATTTGATTCCTGTGCTACTCTTGCAATTTGGAGATATTGAAAAGGCAAGGTGTTGAGGCCAAATCTCTTGTGCTTATAAATTCTGGTAAACATGGTTGAAGGTACTTTTGTCACAATTGTCTTGGATATCAGTCTAAGGTACTAAATTCTGTGTGAGACTCCTAACTATCTTAAGTTACATATAATCAGGCAAGCGTTTTAAAGTATGTATAATTAACTAGTGGGATAAAAATAAATTCTCATTAACCCTGTATGTAGAAAAAAAAATGGCAAAGCAAGCTAATGGTTCTCACTAATTTATTGGAAAGCTAAATGGATAAGTGTTTCTAAATTTGTAATTGTGACTCCTGCATTAAGAAAAAAACTGTCATTTGAGTTCAGTCTTTCGGATGCAAATAAGGCTGAGGCAAAGGCCTATATTACATTCCTAGATGGAAATTTAAACAACCAGAGTGCTAACATTTTGCCAGGTCAAAGGTACCATAGCTGTTGGAAGCCACAGAGTTATCTTGGGATTTTGAGACTAGGGAAATCTTTTAAAGTCATCACCCGGCTTAAGCCAAAAGGGGCATCAGCCTACAAAAGCCAGATAATACTCATAACAAACAACCAGGAGATGCTGGGGGATTTTAAATGTCTTTAACCAGTCTGTGTAGAATTTTGCAGTCAATCTTTCAGGAGGTGACAGCCTATGCAGAGGGTTCTGAGAGATGTCACTGCAGCCTTGCCCAGTTCTCTCCTGCCTGACTCCATCACACATGGCATAAAGCCTGCTAATTTGGGATGGAAGACACAGCCACTGCTAAACCTGAGACTCTTACATTGTTTTAACCCTTTGCCCTTGATTGTCATTTATCTGTGTTCTCTTCCACCTGCCGGTAAGATCAAATGGTATGATTTAAATTGATGGCACATACATCTCATTCAGTCTCATGTTCTCTAAGTGTTACAACAAAACTTTGACAAGTGGTTTTTGGTCAGTTCTCAACAAACTACAGATGGGCTATTTCTATTGCTTTCCTCGTTGCTCAATTGGACATAAAAAGGGCTTTTATGACTAAAACTCTTCGGGATGCAGTTCACAGCCAGCCCGGGCAAAAGAAAATCTCTCTAAAACTTCATCTCCCAATTAACCAGCAAAGAGCCAGACTGTGAGCTTGGCTCAGGAGAACCAGCAAAATGCTGAAAGCGGCACTGTGACTCAAGTGGTAGAGCACTAGCCTTGAGCAGAAGTACTCAGGGACAGTACTCAGGCCCTGAGTTCAAGCCCCGTGAATGCGGATGGGAGCATGCCATCCCAGCAACAAGCGCCTGAGCTCTTGGGACTCAGCCAGTTCAGGAGACAGGAATGTGGAGAGGAGTAAGAGGATAATGGTGTCACATCCTAAACAGAGTTGCCTTGTCTTGCCCTTCCAAAATTAATCAGAGCCGGGAGGTCAAAAGGAATAGTTCCTGTCCATTTTCCTTTTTCCTGCCAGTTGTATATATGTATATATATATTTATTTTAGCCTCTGACTGGCTACTCCAAAACGGTTCTCTGTCCCTAAACACTTCCCTCAGTTATTCCTCCTTCCTTGTAATTGACCACAATTGGGTTTATGCTCCAAATGGAACTTTTCTGGCTTATGCCCAGCATATGTTCTGTGTCATTCATGTTAACTAGCTCTGAGAACTTGTCAGTCTTTTGCTTGATCTTTTTAAAAGTCTCTTTTAACAGAATAACATCTCTCGCTGAAGTCACCACCTGGAAACTTGCGGTTCAAGGCCATCATCTCTCTACACTGCTGTGCCAAGCTACAGGGGCTGGCCAGAGGAGACCATGACACCCATTGGCCCTGATGGCCATTCTCGTGGTAATATGAGGACTTTTGCCAACCACACTGGATGGTACCAGGCCGTATGGCAAATCAGGGGACCCTGACCACTTTGCCCCCTTTCAGCAGGAAGTAGTTTCAGAAGAAATGACCTTCGCCCATACTCCCAGCCTGGTGCCCTCCTGTGTCACTTTTTAAAAAACAAAAAAGGGGGGGGGAGCAGCCCCCATGACTAGTTAAGGACAGTCATGCTTACATTAAATATCTTAAATTTACACAAAAAAGAAATTTTAAATCTTCCCAAAACAGTGCAGGAAGGAGCCTTGTATGTGCCTTTCCAGATTGGGAAATTAAGCCCAAAGCACTCGCTCTGGAGAAATGTCTTCTTCTTGTTCTCTAGGAAAACAAGGACTGTGCTGGATTTCTTCTGCTCTTCCAAAGGGAATGTGGGGGGCCTGCCTGCATACAACAGTGGTGGTGGTAGGAGGCAGCCAGCTTCCCTTCCCTGCATGCTTTCTAGACTCTTCCTTGAGCGTCTCCCTTGGCGCAGTGTTTCGCTGTGGCAGCATCGCCTGCAGCTTTGTACGAAAACTAAAGAAATTTTGCACCTTTTTTTCTCCTTTTGCTCTCCCCCTGCTGCCTGGTTTAGGGGATCCCGTTGGAGGGAAATAGGAGCTGAGGGTTTTGACACCTTACTTCAATGTTTTTGATAAGAATGTTTAAAAAGTAAGCGCAAGGGTTTAGTGCCTTGTCTTCAATGTTTATGAAGAAAAAAATGTTTTACTAACTACATGTGTTATGTTATCAGCTGCTCTGGACTACCAGAGTCGCCAGAATTTAAACCTGCTACTACCTCACCACCAAAAGAGGAATAATGTCTGCATTTATCCTGAGTGGTGCGGAAACGGGCTAAGGACTCCAACTTCTCCGGACTAAGCCAAATGGATGGCCCCTTCACTTACCCCTTTTGTAGAAGGGGCCCAATATGTATCTTATATCAACATTTGCCTCATGCCTACATATGCCATATGTTTACATCGTCTCCTGCTTATTTAAAAAACAAAAAAGAGGGAGATGTAGGGGATCGCTATTCCTTTAAGACCTGGGGCGGCTGGTTGCTGGCCCATCCCACCTCCTTCTGGGTTCTGCCGGAAGAGAAGCCAAACCAACCCCCGCCTCTCAGCAGCGAGCACGTGTGTCATGATGGCTGACCCAGGAGGCCAGGCCTCTGCGGGAAGTCCCATGACATCATCGTGATGTACATGCTCATTAGCCTGTCACTAGCACATAGCCAGTCCCTCCCTTTCACGTGTCACTATTGCTAGAAGACTGTTATCCCCTCCCTTGAATAAACAGACAGCTTTTTGAAGCTTCTCCGAGAGCCCACGCACCCCATGTCTTCCTTGGCAGGTATAGGGAGGGGGAGGGCCTCTCGCAACCACACGCTGACCGAGGCTGCACATGGACCTCGACTCCGCAATTAATTCCTTCTGGCCAGAGGATATGCGTTGAGGGCAATAGGGAGGGGCAGACAGGCCCAGGACCTCTACACGGATGGAGGTATAGACCTTAGCCCGGCAGGCAATGAGATGTGATTTCTTGTAGGAAAAAAAGTAAGTGGGTGTCACTTTTAAAGGCAAACCACCCTTTCACGTGTTTTCATTAGAGAACTGAAACCTATATCATTCCGTGTTAATATTAAAATTTATGTAATAGTATTTCCTGTCATTTTGCTGTTTGTGGTGTTGGTTTCTTTCATAGCCTTTATTTATTATTTTCTGCATTTTCCTAGTTGTAGTATATATTTCACTTCTGGGTGGGTATTTTCTATGTATCTTCTACAATGTGTTGATCAATTGAAGTTGCTATTTCTCATTCATCAATATCCTAGGGTGATCGGTCAATATCCAAGAATTCACCTACACACTTGATCCTCAGCATTGTGCAGACAGAGGGAAACATGCTGGAATCTCTTGTAGCATTGTCACATATCTGCTTCTGGGCTGCTGTCACAATAGATGCTTCTCTCTCAGATACAGGGAACTGCTCTTGTTAATAGGAAATTTTACAGCCTATGGTATGGATAAGTTCCTATTTGTCCAACAGTTTCTCAGTTCCTGTCCTAAAGGCAGTCAAGCATGAAGCTCTCAGGTGGCCTCAGAATGCATCCCACTTGAAGGAACAAAGGCAGCACTGAGTTTTTCCCTGGAGATCTGAGGGACAAATCATTTGCCTGCTGGTCTCTGTGCTTACAATCTCTGTAGTTACAGATCTCATCCAGCAGTTTTCCTGCCTGTGAGAAGGAGAAGGCTATGGTAATCATCTGATTTGCAGGGTCTGGGTGCACGGCTGTGACCCACATCATTGTCAACACATGCAACCAGGAGGCAGGCTCTGGAGGCTGAATAGCAAGCCAGGCAAAGGCATGATGTTTTTCTTTCTGCCTGAACCAGGAAATAGGACTTGCTCTTGGAAAGGAAGGACATAGTCTGACCATTCAGTGCCCTTTACAGTGCTGCCACATTGGCCTAATGCTTAAACTTTTCTTGGACCACTTTTCTGACCATCTCTCATACAAACTATTTGTCCCATGTTTCCTGAGCTATGAGACATTCTTGTTTAGGTTCCCAGAGTATCTGTCTCAATTCTTAGGCCAAGTTTCAACATGGTTCATTACTATCACTCTCTGAGATAAAAGGAGTGTCAGAAGGTCTTTCTTCGAGAATGGAGCAGTCACTGTCTCACCAATGCCTGCAGTGGGGTTAAGGTTTATGGCACATGTATGTTTGACTTGCAGCTAGATTTTCCAGTCGGTCACCAAGACCATCCATCTTACATTGTTCTAGCACCCTTAGCTTCCCTTCCCCTCCCAGGAAGCCCAGAGGGCTTGGATGTGTTTGCAGCTTTTATCTGATTCCTGTCTCTCTGTGCTTTTCTGCTGTCCTGCTACCACTTTGGAGCTTCCCAGTATTCTTTCTCTCTTTCCCTCTTTAGAATACAGTCACTCTTGGGTCACCTAGACTTTATCATTCATGAAATCAAAATGACCTGTTTTTAATTATTTCCACAATCACTGGAGCTATGTGAAGTATTACGATACACAATCATTAAGTATTTTACTATGTGTTTATCTTAAGAACAATCTTCTAGAAACATAAATTCAGTTAAAACAAGAAAAATGTTGAACATTGAGATGGTACAGAGCCCTGATACATGACCACAGGATATATATGTCAATTATATTTACCATGTACTTCATATCTTCTCTCTAAAAATCCTCCTTCCAAAGCCAGGTGCCAGTGGCTCTCGCCTGTAATCCTAGCTACCCAGGAGCCAGAGATCACAGTTGGAAGCCATCCCAGAAAGGAAAGTCTGTGAGACTCTTATTGCCAATTACCTACTAAAATGTTGGAATTTGAATTGAGGTTCAAGTTGTAGAGTGCTAGCCTTCAGGAAAAAAAAAAGCTCAGCCTAGGCACTGAGTTCAAGCCCTAGGAATGGCAAAAAAAATCTTCTTTCCAGTCACAGATTATGCATTACATTCAGTTGTCAAGTTTCACCAATGTCCTTTTAATTATCACTTTATTTAGAGTTATCTTTTTATTTAACACCTAATAATTGCACACATGCATGGGATATGATGTGATGTTGCCATACATGTTGCCTTGTCAGTTTCCTGTTTGGAGGCTTTGAGTTCCTCTCTGATTGTCCTCCATAAATATAGATTACCACCACATTGTACTTAATAACACTAAAATGTATTATTCACTTGTTTCATTTCTGAATTTACTAGCCATTGCCCAATTGCCCTTAGTGCTTCTTTGTACCTAACTTTCCCAGCTTCTTTTTTTTTTGCCATTCCTGGAGCTTGAACTCAGGGCCTTAGCACTGTCCCTGGCTTCTTGTTGCTCAAGGCTAGCATTCTACCACTTGAGCCACAGCACCCCTTCTGGCTTTTTCTATATATGTTGTGATGAGGAATCGAACCCAGGGCTTCATGTATACAAGGCAAGTACACTACCACTAGGCCATATTCCCAGCCCTCCCAGCTTCTATTAATTCCTGCTTTACTCTTTTTAACTTTGAGATCAACTTTTAGCTTCTTATGAGGAAGACATGTGGTATCTGTCCATCTGTGTCTAGTTTACTTCATTTGTTGACTTCTAGTTTTATCCATTTGCCACAGATCACAGGATCTCATTTTTAATGGCTGAATAATACATCATTAGATATGTAAGACCATGTTTTCTTTACTTACACATCCATCAATAGACACCTATTGATCAATCCCACATGTCAGTTATTGTGAGTAGTGAAGCAAAAAGATGAAAGTCAAGTATTTCTTTAAAATATTGATCACAATCCTTTTTGCCAGATTCCCAGGGATGAGATAGCCATATAATATGACAAAGTTTTTGGAGAGATATTCATACTGTTTGCTATAGCAAATTATGATAGCAATTATTATAGCTATAATAATTTTAAATCTCACCAACAGTGCAAGATGGTTGTTTTTCTCAATATTATTGCCAGAACCTATCCTCTCTTTTTTATTGTAGCCATTCTTGGTAAAGTTAGGTAGTACCACTGATTTGTATTAGTGATTAACAATTGATGAAGATGAGCTCTTTTTGGTTGTACTAGAGTTTGAATGCAGGAATTCATGTTGACTAGTTAATTAATTCACCAGTTGAGATTGTCTCCAGTTCTTTTTGTATTCAAGTTAATATAGTCCTATCTAGAAAATCATTGCATGTAGGAAATATGTTTATTCTATATTTTCTAATGATTTACTTGTTGTCTGCATTGAGAATCAGTTGGTTATAGAAGCATCAACTTATTTAGGAGATCTCTATTGTGTTCCCTTGGTTTATATGTTGGTTTTTATTCCAGTACCATTCTCTCTTGATTATTGTAAACCTATAATATATCTTGAGGTTAGGTACTCTGATGCCTTATTCTCTTTGTTCAAGAATATTACTTTTGCTATTTGGCTCTGGTTTCTTTCTATTTAGAGTTCTGGGACCTTTCATATGTTTTTGGCAAGTGCAGTTAATCTGTGAATCATTTTGGGCAATATCATGTTTTATGTTGCCCAGTTCAATCTCATATTTTATAGCCTTCTGCTTCAGCCTCTCTAACTTCTTGATACTAGAAGCCCACACCACAGCACCTGGCTTAGTATGAATATTTAACTAGCAATATTGTTTATTCTAATCCATGATCATGGATTTTTTTGTCTTCTATTTCTTTGTCTTTTATAATTTATTTAATCAATGTTTCTTAAGTTTAGCTGGAGAAGTCCTTCCTTTTCTTGGTTAACATTTTTCCTATGTATTATACTTTTATTATTTTCATGGCTTCCATGTCAAGTTTATTATTGGTGTATCAACTAATTTTATGCTAACTTTGTGTCTTTCAACATTACTGAATTCCCTATGGCTTCTTATAGTTTGGATGAGTTTTTTTATGTCTTGCTATATGTAGAGGCATGTAATTTAAACAGAGAGATCTGGAGTCCTTCTCTTTCTGTTCACATATCTATACTTTTTTCTGTTGTCTAATTACTCTGGCCAAGACTTGCAGTACTGTGCTGAATGTGAATGGTGAAAGTGAATACTTGGTCTTATTCCATATTTCTAACATGTTGTAGCATGTATAAGGGAGAATTTCCACTTTTAAAACAAGCCAGGTGCTTATGGCTTATACTTACAATCCTAGGAATTGAGGAGGCTGAGATCTAAGGATTATGGTCTGAAGCCAGCCTGGGCAGGACAGTCCATGTGACTCCTATCTTCAATTAACCAAAAAAAGCTAGAAATGAAGTTGCAACTCAAGGGGTAGAGCACTAGCCTTGAGAAAAAACTCTCAAGTACAGTTTACAGGCCCTGAATTGAAGCCCTAGGACTGACACACAAAAAGGTACAAATAATGTTACTCTTTTTTTTTTTAAAGAGAGGTTCTCTGCATATGAGACTGTCTTTGACCTCTCCTTGTAGCCCAGGCTGGCCTTGAATTCAACTTCCTCTGCCTGGGCATCCTAAGTATTGGGATTATAATACAGCTCACCATATCCATTCAATATTTCATTTTGTTTATTCAGTCATAAGTAGTTACTTGGCATGCTTTTTCCTCTTGGCTTTCAGGAATAAAGCTGTTATAAATAATTATAGGAATATCTTTGTCCACTTTGCTTCCTACTTTTAATAAATAGAAGTTCAATGATACAAAAGGATCATGTAATAACTATTTTTGTTTTTATTAATTTTTTTTCAAATTTTTATTATCAAACTGATGTACAGAGAGGTTACAGTTTCATACGTTGGGCATTGGATACATTTCTTGTACTGTTTGTTACCTTGTCCCTTATTAATTTTTTGTGCCACTCATGGAGCTGGACCTCACAGTCTGAGGGCTGTCCCTGAGCTTTTTTGCCCAAGGCTAGCACTCTACCACTTGAGACACAGCTCCACTTCTGGCTTTTTTTAGTTTCCTTCTTTTCTTTTTTTCCCTTCTTTCTGGGTCTTGAATTCAGGGTCTGAGCACTACTGTCTCTGGCTCCTTTTGGCTCAAGGAAAGCACACTACCACTTGAGCCACAGTGCGACTTCTGGCTTTTTCTGTTTATGTGGTGCTGAGAGATCGAACCTTGGGCTTCATGCATGCTAGGCAAGCACTCTACCACTAAGCCACATTCCTAGCCCACATTTCTGGCTTTTTTGAGCAACTTCTTGGATATAAGAGTCTCATGATCTTTCCTGGTAATACTGGCTTCTATCCCTGATCCTCAGATCCCAGCCTCCTGAATAGGAGTACAGGTGTGAGCCACTGGAGCCTGGCTCTGGTAACTCTGGTTCTTAATTTATTTCATGAGGTGTCACCATCTTATATACAGTACTGGGTCAATTTTCATTCTTGCCAACACTGAGCAAGTGCTCCAATGTGTCTACATCTTCATCAATATCACACCAAGATTTTAGAACAAAGAAAACTTGTTTTTTTACTTTTTTGAACTTTATTCAAATGTATTAAATTCGCAAATATTGTCTTATTTTGTTTCATAGCATATTTTGAAACACATGTACATTGAGGAATGAATGGAGCTAAATAACTTGCATGTCATTTCACAAGTCTCTTTATTCATTAGCAGCTGCTGCAGAAATCTATGAGAGGATGCAGAAATCTATGAGAGGTAAAAATGTCAGAAAAAGTAGTATCAGTGCTAGACAGGAAATTTTGTGGAGAGAAAGACACTCCCCATCCTCCAAAGTGATTTTACCTAGGATTTCCTTGCCAAATGATGATCTTCCCAAACACCATGTGGCCACCAGGCCAGGTAACCCAAGATGATGGTCTTAGCCACAGCTCAGCCTTCCACTAGTGCAGTGGCTAGGAGGAAAGCCACTTATGTTTCTCCAGACACACAGTACACAGTTGTTACCTATAGTAACCCTACATGCCACGAGACACTGCAACTTCTTACTGCTGTTTAATTTTAACTCAGTTCCCATAAGTCAGCTATTTGGCTGCTGTGATACGTATGGTAAGGAAAGATTTATCTGGGCTGGTGGTTTCAGAAGTTACCATCGTTGGTTGGGGACCATGGTTTATGTAGTGAAGGACAGCATGGTGGATGGGTGTGGTAAAGCAGAGGTACTCACCACATCGTGGCTTGGAAGGAGAGAGAGAGAGAGAGAGAGAGACAGAGAGACAGAGAGAGAGACAGAGAGAGAGACAGAGAGAGATATGCAGGCTATGAACAACATACAGTTTCTAAGAAAGAACCCTAGTAATGACCACCTCCAACTAGGCCCCACCTCCAAAGCTTTCTACCACCTTCTAATCATGTCATTAAATTATGAATTGGTCAGTGGATTAATCTATTGATTACGTCAAAGCCCACATGATCTAATAACTGCTCAGTGCTTGGATCTACTTGCTGTGAACCAAGCCTTCAACTAGTGATCTTGTTTTAGGCAGGATACTTTACATCCATGCCAAAACACAATTGATCAATCTTTCCTAATCCTGGCCTGTGTACACTGAAGAATGAATGGAGCTAAATAACTTGCATATCACCTCACAAGTCTGTGTTTCTTCTGTTACTGGCTGCTTGTTTTTTATGAAGATGCTGTTAAGTAGAATACAGTCAGGATGAGCCAGAGATCTTCTTCCACACTATGGATTATGGTAACTAGTATGGAACACATGATATTTACTTCTACAGAGCTGGACCTTCTCAGTGAGGGACAGAATGGCTGCTGAAATTGAGAAGCACAACAGAATACTTTAGAAATACAGATGCAGGATCCCCTGCTTCTCCACTTCCTCCCAGGGAATCATGAGCACTGAAAACTGACACCTCTCTAGCCTGTGTCAACACCTCTGGGATTGACAGCTCCCCCACTTTTGCAATAAGAAGTCAATGTGAACATGTCTTTTACACTGAAATAAGTGTAGTTTGTACCAGGAGTTCTCAAGCTTTGCACAAGGCAGAGTTATTTTTTATTTTTATTTTTCCCCTTATTGTCAAAGTGAAGTATAGAGGGGTTACAGTTTCATATGTAAGGCAGTGAGTACATTTCTTGTTCAACTTGTTACCTCCTCCCTCATTTTCCCCTGCCTCCCCATCCCCTTCTCGCCACCACATGGGTTGTTCAGTTGGTTTAAACCAAATGGTTTTTATAAGTATTGCTTTTGAGGGGGAAGGGGGAGGGGGAATGAGGGAGGAGGTAACAAACAGTACAAGAAATGTATCCAATGCCTAAAGTATGAAACTGTAACCGCTCTGTATATCCATTTGACAATAAAAAAAATTAAAAAAAGAAATGAAAGATAAAACCCTAAAAAATAAGTATTGCTTTTGGAATAATTTGTCTTTTTGTCCTTTGTCTCTCGATTTTGATATTCCTTTTCCCTTCCCTAGTTCTAATACACGTATATACAGTATCCAGGGTACTCAGATGAGATACAGTGATAGCAGGGTTAAAACCACAGGAAGGGAATACGAGGGAGAAAAAAAAGAGGGTACGCTTTCACATGGCATGTTCAAAATAATTACAACGATGATATAACTGTTGTTTCCATAATGTGGAGTTCATTTCACTTAGCATCATCTTATGTGTTCATAAGGGCACAGCTATTGGGCTATTGTGATCTTCTAGGCAGAGTTCTTAAAAACAAGCAAAAAAGGGACAATAAACACTACAAAAGCCACAGCAACTAACATGAAAAAAATAAAGAAGGGACCCCTAAGGACCCTGAGAAGTAATCTCTGCTATTGGATATCAGACCCCACAAGGAGTTTGGACAGTGAAATCTTCTTTGAGCCCACCCACGAAGTCAACACACAAGCAGACCAAGGCCAGGCCTGTTTGATTTCTCTTCCTAGGGGAATGTTGATCCCTGCAATTCTGCCTATACCTCCAGAAATCCCTGCCCCCATATATCTTCATCCACACCCCCAATTTCTTTCTGCTCCTGATTCTTCCTCTTTTCCTTCTCCATCATACTTAGTTTTTTTCCCTTGAGTTTCTTGTCATTCATTCTGTAGCAGCAGACACTATTCCCACAGATAGCAGAGGAAAATAAGTAATGTATTGTTCTCCTCTCTCCTCATTCTCCCTCTGCCCTGGTCCTTACACACTCTATATACCTTAGCCTTGTGGCAAGATTCACATAGAACTCTCAATAGAAAGAAGTGCCCTTTGAATGGAGTGTGATTTGAAGGTGCACATATTTCGGTTTAACCTGGACATGCCACCCAACATCTACCCGAGATCAGCATTTAGCGGCCAGAAAAGGCATAATTGGGGGTCATCCTGTTCTCCAAATGGTTGTTGTGGCCTTTTCAGACCAGGTGAATGCACAAATGGCTCCTGGTCACCTGAAAGAGAACACTAAAATCCGGCTTCCTGTTTTCCCTGTGAAGTAGGAATGGGCTGGAAGACTCTCAAGTGAGGCAGCATCGCCCTCTGCTGACTAAAACTTGTATCTGCTCTACCCAGCAACTCAATCCTGTATACCTGTTTTTCCCTAATCCCCAAATGCTACCCTACCACTGTGTCTCCCTAGGACTGGGGCCCTATGTTGGATGCTAGAAAAAGAGCTGTGGGAGTCATTGTCTGCTTCTGGATTGAAATTTAGGCATTCTTAACTAACCACTCCCACTGCCCAAACCTCACTTGCAGAACAGCATGGTTGCTTGAGACCAACCTTCTCCATGTCTTTTTTCCTAAGGGAGCACTGTCTAGCAAGCAGCATAGCCTGGAAGCAAGGCCAGACTCTGCTCCATCAACTAGAAGTGACTGAAATGGATGTTTCTCGCCCCTACACTCCATTCCTTCTACTGCTTTCAAATACACAAGACTCAGAGAAGGTGTAGAACATCTGGGTGCAATGTGCTCTGTTCCTCTGGGCAAGCGCTGCGATATTTCTTCAAATATGAGGCTCTGGTATGGGTTTGCCACTGGTGAATTCTCCACACTTCTTGAACAGGTCAGATATACTTACTTACATGTTGAAAACTTACACAAAAAATTCTCACTGTGTGTGTACACCCGCACGTGTGTGTGTGTGTGTGTGTGTGTGTGCGTGTGTGTGTGCGTGTGTGTATTTCTGATGTGTGGTGGGGAATACAGAACTGAAATGACATAATTTTCTTTCTTTTTTGCATTTTCATTAGTGCATATTTGTTGAACATGGGATGCCTCATTGTGATATTTCTATACACATACAGAATACAGAATGATTACCCACTATTACTTTTTTTTTTTTTTGGCCAGTCCTGGGGCTTGGACTCAGGGCCTGAGCACTGTCCCTGGCTTCTTTTTTGCTCAAGGCTAGCACTCTGCCACTTGAGCCACAGAGCCACTTCTGGCCATTTTCTGTATATGTGGTGCTGGGGAATTGAACCCAGGCCCTCATGTATATGAGGCAAGCACTCTTGACATTAGGCCACAACCCCAGCCCACCACTATTACTTTGTTAACGACCTCCTCCCCTTTACCCATTTTAAAGTCTCTTCTTGCCAAATCTTCATGTGAGTACTGAGGCTTGAACTCAGGAGCTTGAACTCTTTCTCAGATTTTCACACATTAGTGTTTGTTGGTTTATTGGAAATAAGTGGATTTTCTGCCTTATTGGCTCCAGAGTTTGATTCTTCGCTTTCTGAGTAGTTAGGATTATAGTCATGAACTGTCAGTCTATATTTTGTTTTACCATTTTTATTATAACTTTTTGCATCATATTTATATAGCCTATTTTTAATTGTAACCTTTCCATTACATACCTATAATATATTTCATTCATGTTTTGTTTTCCCCCTCCCATCTCACCAATGACTCTCCACTTTAGATCATATCTATTTTCTTCCCTGAGGTCTAGCTTCTGCATGTTATAGCAAACATACAATATTTAATTATGTCTAGCTTACTTCACTTAACACAATCATATCAAGTTCCATTTATTTGGGTAGCTCATGTCATCAGTACCTTAACTCTCTGTTATCCTCAGACCAGGAGACAGAACTGATCAAGAAGTATGGGGTATCAAAAATCCTAGTGCTTTTGCTAGGCAGATTTGCAGAGAGCTGGGAGGGAGGAATCAGAATAGCCACACTACATGCTGAACCTGTATAACCCATACTCTAAGCTGTCTCCAGACCCAAACCAGCAGCCAATCCTCTTGTCCATTCTAATTCCTGTTTGAAAGGACATGAAATGCACAAAATATGGCAAATCCTACCATGACAGGTACTTGCACAGTGCTCTCCTGATTTCTTTGACTACAAAAAGGACCCTGGGTTTGCCATCTTAATAAGTGACACCCCTGAGCAAGATGTCATAAGGAAAGTGTCATGGGGAGAGGAGGAGGAGGAAGATGGTTGATTTCTCTGGCCAGAGATGAAGTCTGCCTTCTCCTTCATTCCACAGGTCACATCAAAATTCTGCCTTCACTGAACTGGTGAGGCCCTGAATCCTGCAAGGAGGATGTCTTTGAACTTGCAAACAGGAACACTGAGGCTGGGGATAAGTAAGTTGTATTCAGAGAAGGTGCACTGATCCTCTGCCCTCATAAAGAATGGTTCTTACCAGGGTAACTCTTGAAGCACCCTCTGGGGATTTCTCCTCCTTTCTAGCATTGGTCCTGAGCAGGTTACCTACAGCAGAAACAACCCCTGTGTGGAGGAACCATCTCATTCCTTGGCTCAAAGAACACTTTGTTTTTCCTTACAGGAAGGGGCTTCCAGCTCTCCAGTGGCCCACTTTTCCATGGTTGTCTTTAGTCCTTGGGGAGAAGAGGGTAGTGGAGTGTTGGATACAGAATTGAAATTCTCATAGGCCTAGTCATCTGAGTGTGTCTTCACACACTAGTCATCAGAAGACGATTCCTTTAGGTTGCTATTCTTCCCCTTGCATCAGTGTTTCAAGTGCAGCAAGGTAAGATCCAGTCAGAATAGAGTGGAGTGTGGCCAGTAGAACACTTGTGTTCAGGGCACTGGAATTTTCAGTGAGAGACTGATTATTGCTGAAAGAAAGAAGCATAATCCTGTACTCCAGACATAGAGATGCAGGAACTCCTTCTGTTTCCCTAATGTCCTCCCATTAAGCTCCTATCAAAGAGCTCCAGGATGATCTCATGCCCAGCAACAGAAGTCAGTTTGTAAATACTCCTTTACCACAACAGCCTTAACTATAAATTCTTAAAGTTGGTTCATGGCCCTCAACAAATGGGCTGAAGACCTAAAAAGAGACTTCTCTAAAAAGGAAATGAGAATGGCCAAGAGACACATGAAGAAGTGCTCTACATCACTGGACATAAAAGAAATTCAAATCAACACAACATTGAGATTCCACCTCACCCCAGTAAGTATGTCCATTATCAAGAAAACTAATAACAATTAGTTCCTGATAGGAATGTGGACAAAGGGGAACACTATTACACTGTAGGAGGGAATGTAAACTTGTTGAACCACTGTGGAAAGCAGTATGGAGGAGGCTCCTCAAAGGCTAAACATAGAAATCTCCTATGACACAGCAGCCCCACTTTTGAGCATCTGCCCAAAAGATTACAAACAAGACTGCACTAAAGCCACCAGCACAAGTATGTCCATCGAAGCACAATTTGTTGCTGCTAAAATATGGAACCAACCCAGATGCACCTCAGTAGATGAGTGAATCAAGAATATATGCCTCTATCAGAAAGAATGATACTGCTCCATTTGTAAGGAAATGGAAGGACTTGGAAAAAATCATACTAAGTGAGCCAGACCCAAAGAAACATGGACTCTATGGTTTCCCTCATTGGGAATAGTTAGTACACGTCTAAGATAATCCTAGCAGAAGATCACAATAGCTCAGTGCCGGGCTAGATTTACCTCCCCTGGTGTGGGAATGCTAAGCTTACTCCCTTATCAGTGCTCCCCTTTTCACCCTCTCCCCTGGCCGCCTGACCTGTGGGCTGCCAAAATGGAGTGAAGGAACACGGGTAAGCCTCAGGTGCATGTGGCCGAACGAGACCCCTTCCTCCCTCCTTATACCCATCAAGGAAGCCATGCACGCACGGGTCTCGGAGAAGCTTCAGAGAGCAATCTGTTTATTCAAGGGAGGGGCTAACAGTCATATAGCAATGATGACGAGGAAAGGGGGTGATAGACCAGGTACTAACGATAGGCTGGCAAGCTTGTCCTTCCAAGAGCAGCCCCTCATGGGCCTCCCTCATGGGCTAACATCACTTCCCATAGTACCGCCCTCTGGGCATTGCCTGCGAAAAGGGGGCACATGTGCTCGCTGGTGGGGAGTGGGGGGCTGGTTTCAAAGCTACTCTTTCCGGTTCCAGACCCAGAAAGAGATAGGTATGGCTAACTTCCGCACTGCCCCAGGGCTGGGGGAAGGGCAGTATCTCGGGAGCACTCTCATCGCCCTTCCCCCTCAAGGCCAAGCTGAATCCCCAACAGCTCAATAGCTATATACATATGAACACATAAGATGATGCTAAGCAAAATGAACTCCAAGTTATGGAAACAAGTTTTTTTTTTATCACTTTTGTTGTTATTTTCAACATGCCATGTGAAACTATGACTTTTTCTTTTTTCTTTCTCCCCCAGGGTTTTACCCCTGATATCATTGTAACTGATTTTGGTACCCTGGATATTGTATGTACATGTATTGGAACTTAGGGAAGGGAAAGTGAATACCAAAATCGAGAGACAAAGGATAAAAAAAAAACATTGTACAGCAATACTTACAAAACTATATGCTGTAAACCAACTGTACAAGTCATGAGGGGGAGGGAACTGGGGGGGGAGGCAGGGGAAATGAGGGAGGAGGTAAAAAGTTGGATAAGAAATGTACTCACTGTCTTATGTATGAAACTGTAGCCCCTCTGTACTTCACTTTGACAATAAAGAAATTTTTAAAAGCTGGGGCATGGGACAATCATCCATACTTCTTAAAAACAGAGAGAGCACAAGGGAAGAAATGGCATCCAAAAATCTTTAAAAAACAAAAATAAAACATTGTATTGTAAAATATGATAACTCCTTATTGCCTGACTTATATAACTATAACTCCTTTATACATCACCTTTATAATAACAATGAAATATTAAATAATAATTTTAAATTAAACATTAAAAAATGTGAGGGACAATAAATGGCAGACAATCCACACTGACCACTATTTAGAGGGAAAATATAAAAGGTATCTCTAAGGGCCATTCAAAACTCAGGCCTCTAAGAATGGTTGTCAGAGCCCAAAAGGAGTTTGAACAATGCACTCTTCTTTGAACATGCCCCAACAGTCAACACACACAACACTCAAGGACTGGCCTGCTTGGTTTTCCCTCACAGACAAATGTTGGTAGCTATAATAGTGCCTGTAGCTACACCAAGCCCTGCCCCATAAAGCTGCCTTATCTCCCAAGTCTCTTTCTGCTCCTGATGCTGCCTCTTCCCCTCATCCATCATACCTAGTTTTCCCTTGAGATTCTTTAATTCTTCCTGTAGCACCAAAAACTAGCCTAAAAGACACCGGAGAAAACGAAATTATTAATATTCTGTCCTCTTTTCTCTTCCTTCTCTTCACTACTCAGGGCCTTATATACTCCATATTCCACACCTGTGGCACATATCCTGCACCATTTTCCACACGTCCAGATTCACACTTAATCCTCAATAGAAAGAAGGTGCCCTCTCTCCACTTGTTGCATGATGGAAGGGTACATATAAACCAATTTAACCTGGACATGGTGTCTAGCACTGATTTGGAGTCAGAATTTCTTAGGGACAGACAAGGCTTACCCAGGGTCAACCCCATTCATATGGCCTTTCCAGATCTGCAGAATACACAGGTAGCTCCTGATGACTTGAAAGAACAGGAAAAAATTCATCTTCCTGGCTTCCCAGTGAGGTAGGGATGATCTGGTGGACTCTTAAGTGAGGGCACAACTCCCCCTGGTGGTAGCAACTTGCACCTGCTCTGCCCAGCAACTCCTCCTATCTCCCCTGGACCCCAGATGTCACTCCAGCTACTACTGTGTTTTGCAAAGATTGTGGCTATGGGGTTTATACTAAAGGAAGATCTGTTGTGCCAAAAGTCTAGTTCTGTATTGGAGTTTGGGCACTGTTACCGTCCCCCCACTGGGGAAAGAAAAACACTTCTAAGGAAAATGTGGCTGCCTGAGACCAACATTGTCCAAACTCTTACGAGAGTAAGCACTGCCTATATAGGAAGGGTAGCCTGGAAGTCTGGTTGAATCACTTTCTTCCTCCAAAACAAAAGAAGGACATTCCACTCAATCATATGAGACTGAAGGTACAGGCTTTCTGGGATTGTTGTACTCAAGATAATTCTAAGGAACACATTAGCCTCTAGTGAGGGGTGATCAGAGCTGAATCACGTTACAATACTTTTTTGGTATGAAAATAAAAAGAAAATGTATTGAGAAGTAATACAGATTCAAAAGGTTAATGAGGGGTCATCTCTAGGTTGGGAATGAACTTCAATGGTTATTTTAGCAGTAGAGTCTTGTTTTACACCAGAGCTGGTCTGGCTTGCAATCCTATTTCTGAATCTTGTTTTTGGCTAGGAATGCCATGCATATGCCACTGTTTCCAGCATTGTTCTTTCACAGGATTGTTTGTATGGGTACACCAGAGGCCACAACATGCTAGGACAAATCCCACACAACAGGAATATTGTTTTCCTCTTGGAAATGGATAATGAAGTAGTGCAAATGGAAAAGGGAGTTCTTGGAGATGGATGGGCCCCAAATTCCTCCATGTCACCCAGGAAACGGTGAATGCAAAGATTAGAATCTGTGAGTGTCATCCAACATTTCAATTTATTATAAAAATTAATTTCTTTTTGATACTAAATGTCAAATAGATTATTTCTCAATGCCATTGTCTTAGAATTGAATTGTCTTAGTAGAATGGAATAATGATTGTATGCTAACTTGAGGAAATACAAACACGAAATAAATAAACATTTGTACACCTGAAAAAAAAATATGTGAGTGTCATTCACCATACCAATCTACTACTATGAGTGACATGTTGCAGCTCCAAAGTAGTGGGCTACTATATTTTGTCTCCTAAAAGCCTAAGAAAGCCAGTCTATTGTTGGCTGGCTTGTTGGAGTTTTTAGGAAGAGACCTTGTTTTACATCAATAAAGTAGAAGATTCTGTTGGGAAATGAAGTCCAAGGAGCCCTGTGACCTGCTTCAGGTGGGACTTTGCTGGGGGCAAAGAACAGGCATCAAGAACAGGCATACACTCAGCCAACCTCACTTGCAACTCATTATGAGTCAAATATCAGGAGGCAGGATAAATCTGGGACTTCCCCAGGAACCCTCACATTTGGTCTGAGACTCAGTCTTGGATTAAAGGATGGGAAGTGCTAAGGAGGCCACAGGGCACCCAAGCCTCGCCAGTGATCTGGAGCTTCCCTAGATACTCAGAGACCTTCTTGGGTCCCAAGGCAACAAGATTGATTCCGAGCCCAATTTAGAACCGATATTGTCAGGAGGAGCTGAATTTCAGGGTGGCAGACAAGAAGTTAGCTCCTTAGCAGGAGAGAGGGGGATGCTCAGTACTCAGTGCTCAACTTCAGTGTCAACACTATTACGTGCCAGGATCACAGTACCTGACCTGGCCCAAGGCCTGGTCAGAATCCTGAAATGGGAAAGCTGCACTGCCAACTTCTCTGCCAATTGTGCAGAAGCAGCCTCAGCCCACAGGGAAGAAACACGCTGGTCTATACCTAGCCATGTGGAAGTAGAGCAGGTCTCTGCTACCGCTGAGCAGCCCAGTAGGCCCAAGTCTAGCAGGGCCTGGGAGGAGGAGAAGACAGCCAGAGAAGCTAGCAGGATGGTCATCCAGAAAGCCCAGTGGTCCTCCTCTGATAATGAGGCTTCAGAAGAGTGTCATAGGAAGCCACAGATGATTCCAAGGAGGCTGCCCCATAGATTCAGTTATAGAGGCCAGGCTGAGTCTGACAGCCCCAAGGAATCAGAAGGCACAACTGGAAAGTCTGTTGACCAGAATGGAATTTTTTATTCTATATCTGGTGATTTGTTGTGCCCTTCACTCCAGGAATGAGAGATAATCAAAGAAAAGCAGGGAATGCTAGAAGAAACTTGTGTAAGACAAAACAAAGTGTGATCAAGAAATACCCAGGAGCTGCTGCTGCAGGTGACATGCCCAGTGGCAGCTGTACAAAGAAAGTGGCTGAGGAGAAGAAACTCCCAGAGGGCCCATCAAGAGTTACACTGGGGGGCTAGGAATATGGCCTAGTGGCAAGAGTGCTTGCCTCATACATGAAGCCCTAGGTTCGATTCCCCAGCACCACATACATAGAAAACGACCAGAAGTGGCGCTGTGGCTCAAGTGGCAGAGTGCTAGCCTTGAGCAAAGAGAAGCCAGGGACAGTGCTCAGGCCCTGAGTTCAAGGCCCAGGACTGGCAAAAAAAGAGTTACCCTGGGAAGAAACACACCTTCTTGGAGACAGATGATGAAGATAACTCCCCTGGAAGCAGCTGCACTACCCTTGATCTCAGGTGGTCCTCCATTTGGGGGTTCCAAGGCAGCTTCCTCTCTGCATCCTGGTCCAAAGCAGTATAAGCAAGGCGATGATCTCCAGAAATATGGGGGTTGGAAGAGAAGGAATTCCGGCTCAGAGGCTAGAGAAGATGAAGAGGCAAATAGAGATCCTGGTGTGCAGGCCCTGGTGAGTAAACCATCTTCCCCCTCCTGTCACCATGCACCTGTCTCCACCAGTGCATACATCTTTGCCCACGTTCCCTCTGCTTTTTGTTACTGGTTGTGACTGGTGGCCCATAGTCATTAGGATGCCCAATCCAGGGTCCTTGTTGTTGTACAAGGGATATCATGAGAACACTTGGTAGTTGCCAGTCAGGGTTTGTCAGACTCTGTGTATTTTCTGCCAGATGAGGGCTGAGATAGAAGCAGGGCTGGCTGCTGATTTAAGTCTGGAGTCTGCTTGCAGTCTGGGCTGAGCAACTTCAGGGTCTCATCAGTGACCTAATTCCTCCCTCTCAGGTTCTCTACTGATATCTCTTTTACTTTCCCTATAAGTATTTGTTGTTATGATATGTTTGGTAATTGTTGTCCTATGTATGTTTTTTTTTTATCACATCTGGATTATTCTATCATGGTCCACTGTTGAGAACCTCTAGTTCAGGTTGTTTGGTGTAGAAAATATTTCCATACTGAGTTCTGGTGCTGGCTTGGTAGTCAGTGCCAGAGCTGTCAATTAGGGAGTCTGTTTGCATGAATATTGGTTCCCTGGGAGAGCACTTGGGAAATAGTACATGAAATTGAAACCCTAGATCTGGACTACTCAATTATGCCTCTTTATTTCAGCAGGTATTCATTGAGAAGTTCCAATTTCTTCAGTGTAAGTGTTTTAGTCACCACAACCCATTTCATAGTTATTGTTTTTATCCACTTGGCAATTTTGATGAAACAAGAAGAGCTCTGAATCTGCTCTGTTTGACAGGTTGAACCCAGTATCTTCATGCCAGACAAGCAGTCAGTATCCACTGCTCCATAGTTTTCTCCAGTCAATTCCTCTTCTCAACACTTTTGTTTCCTCCAACCCACCCAAGTTGACAGCAGTTTCAAATTAAAGTGTATCTTATGATCTACGCTCTCTTTCTTTCTTTCTTTCTTTCTTTCTTTCTTTCTTTCTTTCTTTCTTTCTTTCTTTCTTTCTCTCTCTCTCTCTCTCTCTCTCTCTCTCTCTCTCTCTCTCTCTCTCTCTCTCTCTCTCACAGACACACACACACACAGAGTGCAAGTCATGGGAACAGGAGAAGGGTAGAGAGCTACAGGCTGCCACATCTCATGGTAGTGAAAGGACAGTACCATGGGCATTGCAGGGTGGGTAGACCTTCTTCCTGAGGGATGTTTGGGCCTGCTTCTGAGCAGAAGCCCTGCACTCAGGCTTACCCTGGTACTCATAGTGGGTTCTGGATGGATTGGCCTGGCAACACTAACTTGTTGCTTTCTGTTAACACTCTTCTTTCCAGCTACTGATGAGCCCATTTCAGAGCTCCAGTCACCCTGCCTTTCCTCTTTTTTTTTCTTGTGCCAGTACTGGGTCTTGAATTCAGGGCCTAAGTGCTACCCTTTAGCTTTTTCATTCAAGGATGACACTCTACCACTTGGAGCCACAGCTCCAATTCCCACATTTTGGTTAATGAGATAAGAGTCTCAAACACTTCCTTGGTCTGGCTGTCTTCTAACTGGTATCTTCATATCTCAGTCTCCTGAGTAGCTAGAATTATAGGTGTTAGTCACTGGCACTTGGATTCTTCCTTTGTTTTCTGCCTTTCTTATCCCTTTTTATCCTTCTTTTCTGTCCATGAGCAACCTCCACTGGTGGTCCTCCCATAGAATCATTTCAGTAGGTATTAGAAGGTATGGGTATGCTTCACTTCCCACAACTAGCCTGAGTTTTCCCTGTGGAATCATTATCTAGCTCTGATGGTACCACCCAAAGACACTAAATTCAGCTAGAAGTTGTACATTATTCTCAGTTTCTATTGAGCCTCACTCTGGAAACTCAGTTTCCCATACTTGATGATCACCTTTTCCATACTAATATAGACCCTGATCACATCCCATTAGGTGGCAGAGCAGTGGGAATGTATGGGGAATGTGGGAGGGATAAAATGGGGGTACCGGGAACAGAGGGTTGGAGGTGGAGACATGAGTCTGTCCCAGAGCCACTGGATCAACCTGGGTGAAATTGTCCTCCAGCAGCCATAATAGATAGCCAGGGAACAATACTGGCACATCCTCCAGGTCCTGGACAGTCAGCCAGTCCACTCCATGGCCCTAAGTCGAAAAGTGTCAGTCCGTTTCTAATGATACATCTTTATGTGCATGGATGGTCAGCTGTATACTGTTTCACATTCCTATGGTACAACTTTTCAGGACCATTTAGCTTGTGAATTTAGCTCAGATTTTCTAGACTGCATCCAGAGGTCACTGGACATTTTTTCTGAGATCCTTGTTGTAATGTCACCTTCACCATCTGATAGTTCAGTGGCTTCCTCAGCCCTGGCCTCTGGCCTTGTTGGCCTGAGAGCCAGGACAAATTCATGTTTGAGGGTGGTGAATCAATGGAGATGAGTCAAATGGGAATTGTGCTAGCTGGGTGTTTGCACACAGGAAACAAAGGAATACAGAACATTCCAGATGTGTTCACCTGTCAAGTCTGGCTGTGTGTGTTCATGAATAAAATTTTTCCACCCTGAGGGAGAAAGCTTTGATTAATGAGCAGGAGTCATAGAGACAGGGTGACACTCTAGAAGGGATCAAATGAATTGTTAGCATCTTCCTTTTACCAGAGTCCTAAAACATAGCAGGGCATGAGATAGGATGCCCATGTTGACATAACATATGTTGACATAACTGCATATTTAGATAATGAGATATCTGAAATCCTGTTTTATGAATGGAATGATCACATATAGGCTGACTTCTTCACAGTAGCTGCTTTGCCATCCTCTTTGTAGTAGAAAGTTCCTGTGTGAGATAGCCACACCCTAAGGAAAGGAGAGCAGTTAGAAAGTGCCAGGCTAAGCTCTACCTCCTTCTGTGTAGAGGTCCTGGGCCTATCTGCCTCCTCCGTGTGGTCCCCTATCGCTCTCACGCATATCCTCTGGCCAGAAGGAATGACTGCGGAAGCGAGGTCCACATGTAGCCTTGGTCAGCATGTGGTTGCAAGAGGCCCTCCCCCTTCCCCATACTTGCCAAGGAAGACAAGGGCGCGTGGACTCTCGGAGAAGCTTCAAAGAGCTGTCTGTTTATTCAAGGGAAGGGCTAACAGTCTTATAGCAGTGGTGACACACGAAGGGGAGGAACTGGCCAGGTGCTAGTGATAGGCTAACGGGCATGTCCATCACGATGTTGTCACAGAACTTCCCACAGAGGCGGAGACCTCTTGGCTCCGCCACCTGGGTCAGCCAGCGCCATCACGACACACATGCTCCCCGCAGAGAGGTGGGGGCTGGTTTGGCTTCTCTTCTGGAAGCCGGAAGGAGGTGGAAAGTTAGCCTGAGGAGAAAAGTTCATGAGACTCATCTCCAGTTAACCATCCAAAAGCTGGAAGTGGGGCTGTAGTTGAATTAGTAAACTTGCCTTGATTGAAAAGGCAAGCACCTAGGCCATGAGTTCAAGCTCCAGTACCAGCACAGAAAAGAAAAATGTAATCTCTAGTGCTAAGAAGAGTAATGTGGGTCATGTTATTACAGTAATTTGAAAATACAGAAAAGGTTCTGAATTTTCTAGAAAATGTAACTTAAAATAGACACAAGTAGGAAGAGAGAACTTAGATTATTTCATGCATATAATGGAAATATATCAGTAGGCAAAACCTCTGTTGGTGTTGTTATTGTTTTGGTGGTAGTGATGTGTGTGTGTGTGTAAACTTGTGCAAGGATTAAATCTAGGGCCTCCTATGCATCAGGAAGCACTCTACCACAGAGCAAACTCACAATCTACAAATACATTTAGCTAGCAAATGCCACACTTCTATACCAATTCTGAAGCCATGACAAATCAGTAACTTTAAATCCTGCAGAAAATTGAAAATTAAAAAAATCCTCAACTTATGTTAGTTGGCAAAAAGGACAATATTGTAATACCATACCTTGTTAAGAAAACTATATGAGAGGAAAATCCTTGATCAATCACATAATTGTGGCAGACAACAAAATTAGGAAACCAAGTATAAGCCAACTAATTGCCACAGAATGTAAAAACTAAAATTTGTGATATTACTAAATAGAATATATCCCCATATACAGTTGGTTTGCATCCGAAAATAAGTTATTTTAACTCTGCACATTAAAATTTGAGGTGAAAGCCAGGCACCAGAGGCTAACACCTGTAATCCTAGCTACTGAGGAGGCTGAGATCTTAGGATAATGCTTTGAAGAAAGCCCAAGCAAGAAAGACAATAAGAATCTTATCTCCAATTAAACACACACACACACACACACACACACACACACACACACACACACACACACACACACAAAACCCAAAAGTAGAGCTGTGGCTCAGGTGGTACAGTACTAGCCTTGAATGAAAAATCTCAGGGACAGAACCCAGGCCCTGAGTTCAAGCCCCAGAATTGGCACCAAAAAAAGAGGCAGAAAAATCCCCATACTGGAAAAAAGTAATTGAGAAATTTCAATATCCAGCTGAGTTGTAATATCTAAAATATTTCCTAACAATTCAGGAATATTGATAAAAATTACATACAAGCTGATGGTTCCTGGAATATGTATTACTAAGGACCCACCAGCAACATCTATGTAGCATTTATATCATCCTCCAAATTCTTCCTGCCATTTGATTGGGAACCACTTTGCTCAACCCTCAGGCCCTGGACACGACTGATTTGTTTTTCTGTCTGATATTCTGGTCTCTTCTGTATCATATGGATGCTATCATATAGTATGTAGCCTTTTTCAATTGGCTTCCTTCTCAGAAACTCATATGGGACTCTAAAGGTAAAGTGCACTGCATCTGGCCCATGGATATAGTTAACTGGCTTAAGCACCTTATACCTACCTGTCAAATCAAAGGCTCAGATTCCTAGTGCTTGTGATTCTACATTTAACTTGGTTTTATCTAATATAATCTGGTGTGTTTGTGTGTGTGTGTGCTCACGCAGGTGTGTGTGTGTGTGTGTGTGTGTGTGTGTGTGTGTGTTTTATGCTGACTGGTTACAGATCTTGAACTCAGGGCCTGAGTGCTGTCTCTGTGTTTGTTTCTCAAAGATAGCACTCTACCACTTAAGACACGACTCCACTTTCAGAATTTTTTGGTAGTTAATTGGAGATAAGAGTCTCATGCACTTCCCTACTGGGGCTGGCTTCAAACCATGATTCTTACATCTCAGACTCCTGTGTAGCTAGGATTACAGGCATGAGCCACCAGTGCCTTACTCTGAACTGATTTTTTTTGTAGAAGAAAGCATTTGGAAGTGGAGGGCTGTTTTGATTCTGGGTTTTTATTGTAAATGAAGTTCCTTTGTAAATAAAACCCCTTCCCACATTAAGTTGTGCCTCCATGGATTATTCTTGCTCTCTGAATACAAGACCAAAGAGTAGAATCTGTGATTGTGACATATCTTGAAAAGCCCTCCCATGGGTGGCACCTCACAACTATCAAAGGGAGGCTAACACTGGGTATGGCTTCTATATTGGCTGGGAGAGCTGATTTTGCTTACTGTTGTTGACTGGCCTGTTGCCTCGTGGACATTTTGGCCCTATCAGGAGTCCAAGGAGGAGAACATGATTTTTTTGTGTGTGCCAGGTCTGGGGCTTGAATTTAGTGCTTCACATTCTCACTTGGCTTTTGTGCTGAAGGCTAGCACTCTATTACTTGAGCCACACCTTCCTTTTTGGTGTTTTACTGGTTAATTGAAGACTTTCACAAACTTTTCGGCTAGGCCAGCTTTGAATTGTCATCTCATCCTCCTGAGTACCTAGGATTTTAGGTGCAACTGACACCTTGTGGCGACTGCATTTTCTGCCAACAATGTGAAGGTCATGTTGGAAAATGAAGTCCAGGGAGGGCACTTGCTCCAAGTGGTAAATTTCTTGGAGCTCCACAGTGCCCCTGAATCAAGCACAGGTAAAAGGCTCAGCCAACCTCATTGTGAGCTCACTCTCAGTTCATTCGGAGCCAAATAGTAGAAGGTATGACAAGATCTTGGCTCTATAAGTCAGGCTCACTTCTTTACCAGCAATAAAACAAGTTAATGGTTAATATCCAGAATTTATAAAGAAAACACAGGAGGAAACAAGATGGCAGAGTAGCAACAAGGAATCATCTTAGCTCTCTCAGATCAGATATTTAGGGTCCTAACACGCACTTCACCTCAAGAGAATGACAACAAGGAAAATATAAACAGAGAATCACAAGAATGAAGAAGAACTTATACTTAACACACACAGGGACAGAAAACCATAAAGTACCTTCCCCCAGCCACCATCCTGTACCTGCAGCGTGGCTAAGCCACGATAGCTTTCCGGTGGCCATGCTGTGACCCAGACCAGCACAGGAAGCTACATATCTGAAGATCCAGAGTCGCAGAACAGGAGTGTGAGACCACCACATCCAGATGCAGAAAATATTCACCACAACACTGCCAGTCAGATCAAAATCAACACCAGGAACCATGAGTATCTTGCTCAGGACCCCTCCCACGTGGACTAGCACTGTTGGTGACCCAGAATGTTTCACCTAGTCTCCCCTTTTCTCACCCAAGAAGAGGAAAGTTGGTCCATATAATTCTACCTGTACATAGAATGGGCCTCACCCCAGATCACCAAGTCTTTCTTCTCTTTCCCTCATCCATCATACCAGTTTGTTCATTGAGTTTCTTAATTTGTTCTGTAGTAGCAGACTCTAACCCAGCAGGCACCATAGAAAAAGAAATGTTTATTGTGCAGGTCTCTCTCCTCATTCTCCCACCTTTCCTGGCACGTTACATCTCGCTCCCTCCTTCATATCTCACAGCTCTGTGGCAAGATCCAAGTAGACTCCACAATGGAAAGGAGATACTCTCTTCCTCTCTCCGTGAAGTGTGTGATTGCACATTTTTTCAGTTTAACTTGGACATAAAGCCCATCATCTAGCATTTCAGTCAACATTTCTCAGGGCCAGAGAAGGCATTATGTGTGGATAACCCTGTTCCCCAGATGGCTGTTGTGGCCTCTCTCAACCTGGGAACCCACTGTGGCTCCTGGATACCTGAAATAGAACAGGAAAATTTCAGCTTCCTGGCTTCCCTGTGAAGTGGGAATGGTCTGACAGACTCTCAAATGAGATGGCATCCTCCTCTGCTGGAAGAAACTTGCACCTGCTCTAGGCAGTATCCCTACTCCTCTCTTTCTTGGCTCCCAAATGTCTGCCCAGCTAGTACTGTCTGCACTTAGAACTGCAGCTCTGGGTTGGATGCTAGAAAAGACTATTTTGCTGAAAGTCTGCTCTTCTATTGGAGTTTGGACAGTGTTACCAGTCATTACCAATGCATGCACCCACTTGCAAGATACTCTTTTACCTGAGGGATCCTGATAACCTGAAAATAAGACTGGAGTGTCATGCTCCCCACCTCACAGTAAGTGAAAGAATGGATTTTCCCTTCTGAACAACCTGCCCCTTCTACTGCTCTCAAACCTTCAGGATTTGAAATATAGTTCAGAGCCTCTAGGGTGACGTCCCCAGTTCATTGAGGAAGATTAGAATTTTCTGGAATGTGGGAATCTCTGGTGTGAGCTTCACCAGTTTGAAAGTTTTAATCCTACAAGATTTTTTTTTAAATTATCTTTAAGTAGTTATTATTATCTTTAAGTAGTTGTACAAAGGAGGTGCTATTTAACAGAGAGGTTTATTAATACAATGCATCTTGATCAGTGTAAATCCCTTCATTATTCTCACCACCCCCTTAGACACACCCCTTCCCTTAGTTTACTTAATGTTGAGGTATATGCACTCTCCCCCTTTCCCCCATTCAGTCATCTACCCCTCTCGGCCCCACTCACTTTGCATGTACCCATTTCCTGATGTTAATGTTGTTGGGCTTTGACTTAGTCTTTATTTTAAAATTATGTTATCTGTGCTTTCTATAGAGATATACTTCCATTTATTCATTTATAACCACTTGCATACCACCAAGCAATTTTATTGATTTATAAGTACATTCTACCTACCACAAATGAGGAAAACCATGCAACCTTTGTTTCTGAATCTGGTTTACTTCATTTAATATAATTTTTCCAAGTCTTTCCATTTCTTTATGGATGGTACAATATCATTCTTTCTAATGAATGAGTAAAATTCCATTGTGTATATATACTACATGTTCATCCATTGAGGGGCATCTGGACTGATTCTATACCTTAGCTATGATGAATAGTGCCACAATGAATACAGTTGTGCTAGTGGCTTAACCTTATTTTTGTTATATTGGATATATGTCCAAGAGTGGAATTGCTGGGATAAAGGGCAATTCTGTTTAGGTCTTTGAAGAATCTCCATACTGCTTTCTGGAGTAGTTGAACAAAGTACATTCCCACCAACATTGTGTTAGCATTCCATTTTGGCCCCATCCTTGCCAGTATTTGTTGTTGTTGGTTTTTTTTCTTGATAGTTCTAACTGAGGTGAGATGGAATCTCAGCAGCATTTTGATTTGCACTTCCTTTATGGCCAGCGATAATGAGCATTTCCTCATGTGTCTATTGGCCATTTTTATTTCTTCTTCTGAGATGTCTCTGTTTAAATCATTAGCCTATTAATTGGGTTGTTGTTTCTTTGAGGGTTTCATTTTTTGAACACCAAATATATAGTAGATAATAGGCCCTTTTCTTATGTATAGCTGACAAAAATCTTCTTCCATTCTGTACACTTTCTATTTAGCTCATTATCTATGTCCTTTGTCTTGCAGAAACTTTTAAGTTTAATGCAAGCCCTGCTATCAATGTTTTCTTTGATTTGTTGTGTTTCTGGATCTTAACGGTTTTTGTGGGGAATTCATCTGGGTAATCAGGCCAATGGTCTAACCACAAGCTAGGCATTTGGGACTTAAACTCTTGCTGTAAGTTGTCTGTCTGAGGCCACAGTTTTGAGGCTGAGCATAGGGAGTGCTCCATTGTCTATTGCTTCTTCTGTGGAGTTGCCATGGTGTCGTGTCTTGCCCCTTCCAGGGCAAGAGATGGAGGCCTCACATGGCCCCAAGGCTCCAAACTCAATTCAGAGCCCAAATCAAGAATGATAGATCTGATTTTGGGGGACAGCAGAGGCGAACCTAGCTCCTCAGAAGAGCAGGGCTGTGCTCTGTATTCAGCAGTCAGACACATTCAAGCATCAACCCACCAACACAGTGGCCCTAGGTGAGCACAGAATCCTGAGGCAGATGAGGCGATCTGACACTACTTGGGCAGAAATAGCCCCAGGCCTCAGGGGGAGAGGTGCATGTGTCCTGTGTCAGAGAGGTAGGCTGATCCCCAGAGGTAGCATCATAATGGTTACCTGTGAGAGGAGTGTGTTCATCCCCAAAGAGGCAGGTATACAGATCCCTAGCCATGTGGGAATACACTAGGCCCCTGCCACACCTCTACAACTAAGAAAGCTAGAACCACTCAGGGCCACCGAGAGGCCACGCAGGAGGCAGGATCATGGAAACCAAGTCTACAGCCCTAAGAAACCAAAGATACAGTAACAAACTCTGATGCTCAGGTTGATGAAAATGTACATCCAATGCCTTTCAGTTTGCTCCCCTCCATTTCCCGGAGACTAAGGACAATTATGGAAACCCAAGCCATTGGAGAGCTGGAATAAATTGTTCTCTTGGCCTACCCAGGAGCTGCTGTAGCTGATGGTGATCTATCCAGGGTCAATCCTACAAAGAAGGTGGCCTGGGAGAAGCAGCCCCCAGAAAGTGCCTAAAGAGTGACCATTGGAAGAATCTTTCCTCCTCGGGGGTAGGAGATCCAGGCACCTCCTCTGAAAACATTCACCATACCCCCAATCTCAGGTGTTCCTATGTTTGCAAGTTGCAAGACACCCTCCAATCTGCATCCTGGACCAAATCAGCTCATGCAAGGCAAAACTTCAATGACATATGGAGCTTGTAGAAGAAGAGAGACCTCACCCATGGTCAGAGATGTTTATCACCCAAATAGAAATCCTGTCCTGTAGGCCCTCTTCTCCTTTCACCAGGCACTTTCCTTCACCAGTACACACATCTTTGTCCATTTCCCAATTGCCTTTTGAGTAAGGTGGTGACTGGAAGCCCACAATCATTATGAGGCTATGTCCAGGGTCCTTGTCATTATGGGTAGACATAATGAGAGCACTTTGTAGTCAGGGTTTGCCAGACTCTGCATTTTCTGCCCTTCCAGACTACTGATTTGAGTTTGGAGGCTGCTTACCATCTGGGTGGTATAGCTTCAGTGTCTGATCAGTGTCCTGATTCTTCTCACCCAGCTCTTCTGCAAGCCTTCCTGGCACAAACCCTGAGGTTTTGGTACCCTACACTTCTCCTTGGTCAGCTCTGCCACCTGGCCTGAGGCTGAAAGAGGCAGAAAGTAATAATGAAAACAGTCCCCCACAATGGATGGAAATTCATGCATACCCATCATAATAAGTGACTAAGATTGACTCAGAGAAATACTACATGATTCCTCTGATGTGCAAAAGCTAGCTATAGAGAAAGTAAATGAACATGATCACAAATATGGGACCATTTGAGGCAATTGGGAGGTGGGAAGGGAGGAATTGAAGGCAGAAGGATGGGGAAAATGTGAATGAATAGGTCATGCTGAAAACCATTCAACAAATTGCAAGATAGTTTTAAAGTGTGGGAGGAATAGACAGTTGTAAGGAAGTGAATGTGATTGATGTATATTATATGAATGTATGGAAATATTACAATTAAACACCTCATGTCTGTTAGGTTTTTAAAGTAGGTAGCCGGTAAAGGAGAACGCCACAAGGTATTCAGGCAGGAAAGAAAGTTTATTACCGAACTGCTGGCCTGTGGCCAAGATGATCCATGGCTGGAGAGAATGGAGAGAGAGAGAGACCCCCACCCAGCCCTGCCTTATATCTAGGGCAGGGGCAAGGGGTGTGGCCAGGTGGATTAGGATGTGACCTCAGGGAAAGGGGAGGTAACTGCCTCCAGGTCTGCAGGTTACCCAGGTAACTGGGTGGAGACTTAATGAGGTGGGGGAATCTGCATGGAGCCCTCAGGGAGAGGACCTAACATTCCAGCCTTTTAATAGTTACGAAAAAGGACGAAGACTCTCTCTGGCTGCTTCCTGCTGGCAAGGAGCGTCGGCATTAGGGGTAAAAGGCAGAAATGTGGCCCCTCCTGGAGAAGGCCAGCAGCAGGGTCCCTTGGTGGTAGTTGCCAGTCCTTGAATGAAGCCTGGAAGAAGTCTCATGAGGCAGGGACTGGGCAAAAAAAATATTAAGGCAAAAGGAAGGGTTTAGGGCACAAAATTAAAAATTGGATGACTTGGACAGTTCTTATACTCAGGCATGGACATTAGATGGACAAGCTACTATCTCTTGATCCCCCGGCTCTGATTAATTTTGAAAAGGTGAGACAAAGTGACTCCATTTTGGATACGATTATTTTCCTCTTACTCCACTCCATGATACTTGTTCCCAGAACTGGCTGAGTCCCAGTGGTCTAGGTGCTTGTTGCTGGGATGGCTTGCCCCAGTTGGCATTCACAGGATTTGAACTCAGGGCCTGGGCACTGTCCCTGAGCACTTCTGCTCGAGGCTAGTACTCTACCACTTGAGCTCCACTTCCAGCATTTGGCTGGTAAGAGATAAGTCTCTTCAGCCATGCTTCCAGCCTGGCTTTTTGCTGGTTAGTTGGGAGATGGAGTTTGAGAGAGATTTTCTGTCCGGGCTGGCTTCGAACTGCAATCCAAGGTGTCTTTGCCACAAAATCCCTTTTTTTATTTCCAATTAAAACAACAAGAAGACCAAGGGGACTAGAGCTTACCTGTACCTTGTCAAGAATTGACCAAATACTTGCCAGAATTCTGCAATGACAAAACTCAGTAGATGTGATGAGTTTTAGCACAGATATATAGCTAGATGGACATACTAACAAATGACATTAACACAGACATACACACTGTGCACATAGGTTTTACAGCATGCAAAAATGAATTTTAGCAGTAGACTCTTTTGGAATTACAATAGTAAATGACATTTTTTGCCCAATATTTTAGAACCACGTGGTCAGTTAGCAAAGCAATTTTGCTAGCAAACAATGATTTTCAGATTATCAAATGGAGAAACCATATTTTGATAAACTCCAGTGGGATGCCATGTTGAGGGGGGTGGCAGAACACAAACACACTAACAGAGAACACGTGGCATGGCATAATGGTGCCTGAGTTGATGCCTATTAAACCCAATATTTACCACGTGGTCAATGCTAGTGAAAAGAACTTTTAGTTATCTTTGCTGACAAAGCACATTGGTGGTCAAGCCTCAGTTTCGGAGGTCTGTGAAAAGAGGCAGCTTTGTGAGCAAGGCACACAACAATGGTACCACTTGGGAATTTTATAAAGTAAGCAAGTAAGCAGGAAGATGAGAGAGAGAGAGAGAAAAAGGAAGAGAAAGAGAGGAAAAGAGAAAGAGAGAGAGAGCCTGAGTATAAGTGACTTCTGACCATCTACCATTGCAGTGGCAAAAAACTGTATCAATGCCAATATTTCGAGCAGGCCTCATTGCACTGTCAAAAGGCGTGCTAGCAGTTTCCCGGCTTGGATGTGACTGTGATGCAAAACCCAAAAAGCACGGGAGGGAAGCGCCTGGTGAGTGGATGAGCTTACCGGGCAGAAGTGGCAGAAGCGGCGGACGGAGCAGCAGAGAACCGGAGCAGCAGCAGTTTCACTCACCAGGGTAGACAAGTGGTGTGGAGGTGGAGGTGGATATGGAGGCCAGCAATGGTATTAGTGAAAAGTGCCGCGTGGCAACTCGTAGCAGTTCGGTTCGCGGATAAAGGGCCATCAGGACTGGGGATACTCCCAGAAAAAGAAGAAAAATAGATGGGAATTCCGCCTGTCCTGACTCTTAAGCCCCATCCGAGTTACGGCACCATATATGTTAGGTTTTTAAAGTAGGTAGCCGGTAAAAGAGAACACCACGCTGGAAAGAAAGTTTATTACCGAACTGCTGGCCTGTGGCCAAGATGATCCATGGCTGGAGAGAAGGGAGAGAGAGAGAGAGAGAGACCCCCACCCAGCCCTGCCTTATATCTAGGGCAGGGGCAAGGGGTGTGGCCAGGTGGATTAGGATGTGACCTCAGGGAAAGGGGAGGTAACTGCCTCCAGGTCTGCAGGTTACCCAGGTAACTGGGTGGAGACTTAATGAGGTGGGGGCGTCTGCATGTAGCCCTCAGGGAGAGGACCTAACAATGTCTATTAAATAATAGGCAATAAAAGGTGAACAAAAAGAATGATTTAAAACGGGAAAATAGTTAAGCATCACATTTCCCGTTTTTTCTTTCTTCACTCCAAACTCAAAAGAAAGGTACTCAGTGAACCATTTTTGTTAACATCCAAATTACAGGCCAGGTTCACTTTACCTGTCCATGCATGAAGGAGAATTCAGCAGTGGTGACCATCATACCAGAGTTCCACATGTTTCATTATGTTTTCAACCCTTTCCCCAGAGAAAGGGGTACATCACACTCCACTCACAGATCCTGCAACTTTTGATGAGTCTTGAGGGTATGATGCCAGTGGAAATGACTGATGGGATTTGGAGGAGAATGGAACCTCAATCTTTTTAATCTGTTTAAGACAATCCGCCTCCATGGACACTAAGTAAAGACAGGGTGTGGGCAGCCCTGTCACATTTGGAGAGGGATAGGGACTCAAACTTCTGTTTAAGACAATGGACCTACACAGACAGTGCTTTTACAAGACACAGGGTATGGGTAGGGCTAGTCTCAGGCAGCCATATTTTCCTGCAGGTGAGGATTGTGCAGAGGGATGATTAGTAACAGCGCCCAAACTTCAACCCAGAAGTAGATTTTCAGTACAAGAGATTCTTTGCTAGCATCTTACCCAGTGCTACACACCCAGGGGAGCGCAGTGAAGCTAGAATGACAAATGAAGACAAGAAGGCCAACCCTCAGAGCAGTGGGGTTGCTGGGCAGAGCAAGTGCAAGTTTCTTCCAGCAGAGGGAGATGCTACCTCATTTGAGAGTCTGCCAGACCATCCCCACCTCAGAGAAACTAGAAGGCTGGATTTTTGGTGTTCTTTTTCATGTGGCCAGATTCTACGTAACAGTCATTTGGGAGATATAATTGTGCCAGAGTAATGCCTTTTCTAGTCCCTAAGAATACTGGTCCCAGCTAGATGTTGTGCTCTGTGTCCAGGTTAAATTGGCATACATGCACCTTGCCTTCCATCGCACACCCCATGAAGAGAGAAAATCTCCTCTCCATCAAGGAGTCCCATGAATTGCTCAAAGTACTACTGTGGGATATGAGGCAAGGCAGTGTAAGGCCTCAGGAATGGTGTGAGGGTGAAGGGAGGAGTGCATTAATCAGGTAACAATCATTGCTTTTTTTTTCTGTATGCTTGGCAAGTGTATGATGATACATACTGATATAGAGAAGATCAAGGAACAAGTAGGTATGACAGAATCCCGGGCAAGGTAGTTTGGGGAGTGGGCATCTGGGTAGGGCTAGGGCTGTCTGCTGGTAGAGAGCATTACACATAGCACTATTCCCCTGGGAGGAGAATCAAGCAGACTTTGCCTTATGGCTTTTTTTATCTTGACAAATGAGACATGCTCAAATAGCAGTGCATTGTCTAAACTTGGAATGGGCTTTGCCAAGCAGAACCGATATCTCTTATCGCTTTCTCTGAGAAAAGATATGTGTGTGTGTGTGTGTCTGTGTGTGTATTCTTATTTATTTATTTATTTTTGCCAGTTCTGTGCCTTGGACTCAGGGCCTGAGCACTGTCCCTGGCTTCTTTTCTGCTCAAGGCTAGCACTCTGCCACTTGAGCCACAGCGCCAGTTCTGGCCATGTTTCTATATATGTGGTGCTGGGGAAATAAACCCAGGGCTTCACGTACACGCGGCAAGCACTCTTGCCACTAGGCCATATTCCCAGCCCCTATTTATTCATTTATTTATTTATTTACTTTTGTCAGTCCTGGGGCTTCAACTCAGGGCCTGAGCACTGTTTCTGGCTTCTTTTTTGCTCAAAGCTAGCACTCTGCCACTTGAGCCACAGCCCCACTTCTGGCCTTTTCTATATATGTGGTGCTGAAGAATTGAACCCAGGGCTTCATGTATATGAGGCAAGCACTCTTGCCACTAGGCCATATTCCCAGCCCCTCTCATTTATTTTTTTGTTAATGTGTATTGTATTTTGTTGGTGTGGTTTGTCTGTATTTGTTCTCTCAGGTTTGTTTTTTGAACATCTACATTCTTGCTTGGTTTTTGTTCTTATTTGTTTGTTGTTTGTTGTTTTTTAAACAAATCTGGATGATTCTGTCATGCCCCACCCTAGAGAAATACGAGTTCAGAGTGTTTTGTTGCAGAAGATATTTCTACATTCAGCTCTAGTGATGGGTGGATAATAGCTTTTAGAGTTGTTTGACACAGGCCAGACAGGAGGGAAATTGCAAAGGTAGTAGGCTCTCAGGGAGGGTGGCAGTGGAGGAGCAGGAGTGATTTCTGCATCCTTGTCTGAAATACCCACTTATGCCTCTCTGTTTCAGATTCCATTCAGTCCCTCACTGAATAGTTCCAGTCCCTTGGAACTGTTTCCCTTGGAAGTGTTTGTTTCACATTACACCTCACAATTCAGACTATTCAAGAAGGCCTCTGGATGGGCCTGACTACTCTGCTTGACAGACTCAACTCAGCATCTTCATGCAAGACAAGAAGTCAGAACCTATGGAGCCCAGGAGTTGAGGCTAATCTACTTCTTTCCAGATTTTTACAGCCATTTCTTCTTCTCAACACCTTTGTTTCCCCCAACCCATCCAAGTTGACAACAGTTTCAAATTAAAGTGCATTTTAGGATCTATGCTTGTTCTGTCTGTCTGTCTGTCTGTCTGCCTGCCTGCCTATCTGTGTCTGTCTGTCTCTGTCTCTGTCTCTGTCTGTCTGTCTGTCTGTCTCTCTCTCTCTCTCTCTCTCTCTCTCTCTCTCTCTCTCTCTCTCTCTCTCTCTCTCTCTCTCTCTCTCTCTCTCTCTCTGGAAGTCATGGGAACAAGAGAAGGCATTGTAGGGTAGGCCTTCTTCCTGAATGAAGTCTGTGCCCTCCTCTGGGCAGGTACCCTGAACTCAGGCTTACTGTGGTTTATACAATCTGGGTTCTGAATGGGTTTGGCTTAGTCACACTAACTTATTGATCTCTGCTAACAGTCTTCTTTCCATAGCTCTAGTCCCCCTACCTTTCCTCCTTGATTTTGCTGCCCTGTTTCCCCCCTCTTATCCTTCTTTTCTTCTGTCAGTCCTGGGGCCTGAACTCGGGGCATGGATGCTGTCTCTGAGCTTTTGTATTCAAGGCTAGCATTCTATCACTTGTGTCACAGACCCACTTCTAGATTTTTGTTAATTGGAGATAAAATTTTCACAGACTTTCCTACCAGAGCTAGCTTTGAACCATGATCCTCAGACCTCACCTCCTGAGTCACTAGGCTTACAGAGGTAAGCATTCAGCAACATCTGACTTGCTCTGACTCTTCTTTTCTGTTCTGAGCAACCTTGATCTCTCCCATAGTTCCCCACTGATGGTCTCTCTCCTAGAATAGTTTCAGCAACTATTACAAGTTCCTGTTATTCTCTACTATCCTCTTATTTTTGGGCCATTCTTTCCTTTGGACTCATGATCATGCCACCACATGAAGAGACTATAATCAGCTAGATATTCTTGCTAACTACAACCTGAGGCAGTGGATGGGATAGTGGGCTGATGAAATTAGAAAATACAGGAGCTGGTGCAGAGAAAAAGAAGAAATTCAGCAGAGACCAGGGACCCCAAGGCTCACCGGCACTTGGACCCCAAGTTCCCACAAGCAAGCATACTTTTTTGAGTTCACATAAGGAAGATTACCATGGATACATGCAAAAATAAACCATCTATACTAATATCACAATCAGAGCTAAAACTGAGTTTGTAATTAGCAATGGTGTCCTTATTGTTTTGAGACAGGAGACTGCAACTCAGGTAAAGTCCAGACATGTAGTCCACATTATCTAGCCTCCAAGGTCAAGCTGTCAGCCCTTTCCCCCAGCCTTCAAGGTCCAGCTGCCAACCTTTATAGCACTAAGGAAAAGGTAAGGTATTCCAGTCTTTTAACCCTCTCCAGAGGTGTCTGTTTTAACCCTTCCATGTCCAGTTCTCAGCATTCCAAGTACTGTCCAGCTAGTGTGTCAACCTTTCAAACCTTTTCCAGGTTTCACAACTCAGCTTCAGAGTTCTCTACAAGATATTGTGTCATTTTCTCAGTTCCTGCTTAGCCTTCCTCTTGGAAAGAAACTCAGTTTCCATACCTGATGATTTAAACTTCCATATAAGTAGAAATCTTGATCACATCCCATTGGATGGTAAAGCAAAAGTAGGAGGAAATGGGGATACTGGGAACAGAGAAAAATGGAGGTTTGTCTCTTTGTTAAAGCTGGAGACATAAGTCTATCCTAGTGCCATTGGACTATGCCCTCCAGCAGCTAGAATACTAGCCACATTCTCCAAGTCCTGCCCAGCCAACTAGCCCTGCTGTAGCCAATTCGCTCCATGGCCCTAAGTTGAAAAGTGTCAGTCAATTTCTAATGCTACATCCTTATGTGCACGAGGGATCCTGGAATGGTATAATTCCACACCCTTAATGGTACGTATTTTCAGGTACCACATGCTTGTGAATCCTAGCTTGATTTTTCTAGACTTCCTGCTGAGGTCATACCACATATTTCTGACCTCTATTTTGTGGTATTTCCTCTACCACTAGACAGTTGGGATGGATGGCTTTGTCAGCCCTGGCCCAGTATGTTGTAGGCCTGAGAATAAGGGAAAAATTCATGTCTGAGTGAAGCAAGTCGAGTGAAATAGGAAAAGTAGGAGTTCTGCAAAAATCCCATTCCCAGGAAACTGTGTTTACAGTGTTATAGAGGATATTCCAGGTGTGTTCATCTACCTTACATCAGAGGGCATTTTTCTAGTTCTAAAACAGGAGGGCATAAAGGTTGGGATGAAGTAGAAGTCATCAATGCTAATGACAGATTGAGGTCTGTTGAAGTGCTGGTATCGCTGGCATATTCAGGTGAGTGAGATGTCTCAAACCCTATGTTGTGGAGTCTTTAGCTCCCATTCCCTGTAAGATCCACCCCCGGGAAGGCTTCATACAGATGCCGCCCACCTGTTAAATCTGAGCCCAGTAATTTTGTTACATAGGTAACTGGCACACCTAGAGGCAGTTACCTTCACCTTCTCTGAGGTCACATCCAATCCATCTGGCCATGCCTCCCACCTTTTCCTATATAATCTGGCTCAACACTGTCCCCATTCTCTTTCCTTTTCTCTCTTACTCTCTCTTGCTCTTTTTTCTCTTTTTCCTTTCTTCCTTCCCCTGCCTCTATCTTGTGTGGGGTGGAAGTTTGCTTTCACCCCTGTTGGGATCTCTGGGACCCCTTTTTCCCCCATCTCCCAGGGAAAATGCCTGAACCCCAAATTATGAAAGAGCACTCGGCTTTGTCTCCCGCCTGCAGAAGGCAAAACGTGCTCTTGTGGATCACGTTTAGCCGAGAAGAGAGTTGCCGAAAACCTCCCCCCCGTCCACTCTCACGTGTCAGAGGTTGGCGCAGAAAGGAAGGCTCCGGGGAGACAGTCTGAGGATTGAATGGGTCTCACCCACCCAGGGGGCGGGCAGAAGAATTTATTACAGTGACAAAGGTGGAAGGGGAGGGACTTGGGGTGACTAGCTAATTGGCTGAACTGGGCTGCCCATCAGGTGATGCCATGGAACTTCCTCTATGGGCGGAGACTACAGCCCCCCAAGAGCTGGGTCTCTGTAGAAGTCCCCGCCATGATGGCACACACGTGTTCGTCCCCCAGGGGCGGGGACTTCTCTTCCGGTTGAAGCCAGAAGATGGGAGTGGCTAGCTTTTTACACTGCCCCAGGGCTGAGAGAAGGGCAGTGTGAATCCCCAACATCTGCCCCTTTTTGTTTTTTAAATGAGCAGGGGATGCTGTAAACATATAGCACATATGTAGGCATAAGGCAGTCCAAGTCCAGAAAAGTTGGAGTCTTTAGTCTGTTTCTGCGCCAAGTGCAGACATCATCCCTTTTTCGGCAGTGAGGTAGAAGCAGGCTGAAGCTCTGGCAACTCTGGTAGTTCACAGTAGCTGATAACTTAAACATAGATGGTTAGTAAAACATTCTTTTTTCTTTATAAACATTAAAGCGAAGGTGCTAAACCTTTGCGCTTACTTTTTTCAAAACATTTCTATCATGAAACATTGGGGTTGAGTGTCAAAACCCTCAGCTCCTATTTTGTAAACATTATCACAAATATCAAGATAAGGTGTCAGAACCCTCAGCTCTGATTTCCTTTCCAATGGGACTCCCCAAGTCTAGCAGCAGGGGGAGAGGAAAGGAAGAAACACGGTGTAAAATTTCTTTAGTTTTTGTGTGACGCTGTGGGCAGTATCGCCACGGCAAAACATTGCGCCATGAGACACTCAAGAAAGAATCTAGAAAGCAGACAGATTGTCTCCTACCACTATCACCCTTGTGTGCAGGCAGGCTTCCTATATTCTCTTGGAAGAGCAGAAGAAATCCAATATGGTCCTTGTTTTCCTAGAGAAAGCAACAAGACATTTCTCCAGAGCAAGTGCTCTGGGTTTAGTTTTCCAATCTGGAAAAACACATACAGTGCTCCATCCACACTGATTTGGGATGATTTAAAATTTTTTGATATTTAATATAAGCATAACTACCCTTAATTAATCCTGGGGGTTACCTCCACTTTTGTTTTTTTTTAAATTATGACACTGGCAGGCACCAGGCAGGGAGTATGGGTGGAGGTTTCTTCTTCTGTAGCTACTTCCTGCTGAAAGGGGGCGACATAATCAAGGGCCCCTGGTCAGCCTGGCACCGTCCAGTGTGGCTGGCAAAAGTTCCCATCATTAGCACGAGAGTGGTCACTAGGGCCAGAGAGTGCTATGGTTTCCTCTGGCTAACTCCTGCATCTTGGGCATACCCAGAAGTTTCCAGGGCTGGGGCCTTCAGGGTTCAGGTCTGTGTTAGGGTGATGGCTGTGAACAGCAAATCCCCAGGTGGTGATCTCAGAAAGAGATTTTATTTTGTTAAAAGAGACTTTTGAAAAGGTCAGGCAAAGTATTGACAAGTTCTCAGAGCTGGTTGGCATGAATGACATAAAATATATCCTGGGCATAAGCCAGAAAAGTTCCATTTGGAGCATAAACCCAATTGTAAAATGAACAGGTAAGGAGAAATGACTGAAAGAAGTGTTTAGTGATAGAAAACCGGTTTGGCGTAGCCAGTCAGAGGCAAAAAATAAATATATATACATATATACAACTGGCAGAAAAAAGGGAAAATGGACAGATATTACCTCTCTCGATTTCCCGGCTCTGATCCGTTTTGAAAGGGCGAGACAAGGCAGCTCCATTTAGGATATGACACCATTCTCCTCTCACTCCATTCCACATTCCCGTCTCCTGGACTGGCTAAGTCCCAGGACTTCCAGTGTTTGTTGCTGGAATGGCATGCTCCCATCCGCATTTATGGGTTTTGAACTTGGGGCCTGAACACTGTCCCTGGGTACTTCTGTTCAAGGCCAGTGCTCTACCACTTGAGCCACGGTGCCGCTTTCAGCATTTTGCTGGTTCTCTTGAGCCAAGCTCTCAATCTGGCTCTTTGCTGGTTAACTGGGAGGTGGAGTTTTAGAGAGATTTTTCTTTCTGCCCGGGCTGGCTTTGAACTGTATCCAGGGAGTCTTAGTCATACAAACCCCTTTTATCTCCAATGAGCAACAAGGAAAACAACAGAGATAATCCATTTGTAAATTGTTGAGAGCTGACCAAAACCTGCTTGTTAAGGTTTTGCTGTAACACTTAGAAAACATGAGATCTATGTGCCATCAACCTGAATCACGCCATTTAATCTTACCGGCAGGAGAAAGAGAACACAGATAAATGACAACCGGGGGCAAAAGGTTAAAGCAGAGTGGAATTTTCAGTTTTAGCAGTGGCTGCATCTTTCATCCCAAATTGGCAGGTTCCATGCCATGCGATGGAGAGATCTGGCCAAGGCTGCAGTGGCATCTCTGGGATAGACTGTCACATCTCGTTTTGGGTTGCCTGCAAAATTTCTATACAGACTGGTTGATATTTGAAATCCCCCCAGCATTTCTGGCTTTTGTAGGCTGATGCCTTCTGGTTTAAGCAGGGTAAAAGGATTTTCTTAATTACACAATACACATGGGTATCTCTGTGGCCACCACCATAATTATAATGATTTAACCTGGGGTAACTGTTATGATAGGACTATCCAAATCCTCACAAGACTCATAAACTGTTCGATCAGTTTCCAATGCGAGAGAGAGAGAGAGAGAGAGAGAGAGAGAGAGAGAGAGAGAGAGAGAGAGAGAGAGAGAGAGAGACCAAGGAATTGTTAGTAGTGAAATCAGGCAGCTTGGGAACAGACAGCTAGCACACGCATTGGACCTACATCCTAGGAAGCAAAATATTTAATTTTGGGTTAGGAAAATTTAGGTTAATAGTCACATTTGTATGAAACAATTCCAATTTCTTGATCTTGAGAGTTTATGAGAACACAGGAGAGAAAAATCGGAAGGTAAAATCTTAATTTATGCCAAAGAATTGTCAGGACAAGATATACACTTGACTTTTAACACAGTGAATATAAAGAATAACACACTAGTTTTATATCATTGTACTTATACCACATGTTGTATATTTGAACCTTATGGAATTTCTCTTAGAAATATTTGCTTGCACCCGAACATTGGGCTGAAAACCTCTTTTGTTCTGCTTTTAAATTTTACCAGACAGACATACAGACACACAGACACACATATGAACCCTGAGCACTCTTAAAATTGCTTTTTTGATTGGCCATTTAAGTTTTCTGGAATACCAGTGGCAAATGGTATTAATTTGCTCATAATAGAACCATGTGGTTCATAAAAAACAAAAAGGAAACCTCTCCTAGTCACCCAATCCCAAGACAAATCTGTGATTCCCAACATGACAATTTTTTTTTTAAATCACACCAGATAAGCAAACTTTTCCATCCATCCAGAAAAAACTCCTCCAGTTTTTGGTATCTTTGAACTGGTAATAATAGGAAATTCAAATTACTTATTGCTGTATTAAAACTCTTTGTTTCCCTTTTTAATATTCCATTTTAGTTTATAATTTGAGGCTTTTCCTGCCTGTAGCTGCGAGTTTAACAGAGAGAAACACTGCAGCGGCACAGTGGGGGGTTGTTCACAGACGCAGGCGCTAGCCCTGCCCAGCTGCAGCGAGACCATCTGTCTCTTGAGTCCCTGCCCAGCTGCGGCAGGAAAATTTGGAATCTCTTTTATCTGTTAACCAAGCTTAGAATTTAGCCCACAAACTCAGAGTTAACGAATTTCTGACTAGCGAACATTGACAAAAAAACCAACCCTTTTGTTTCCTTTAAAGCAGATTATCCAGCCTTCCCAGGCCTCAGAGGCGGGGGGAGGGAGCCGGCATAAAGCAGTTTCCGCCCTCCGCCGTGCACTTTGGGGGTGGAGGGGGCACGCAATGCTCTGCGCCCTGGGACACTACTGCGTTAAGTTCCGCCCACAGTTGCGCACGTGTTCGCCAGCCAGGGGCGGGGACTTCTCTTCCGGTTGAAGCCAGAAGATGGGAGTGGCTAGCTTTTTACACTGCCCCAGGGCTGGGAGAAGGGCAGCGTGAATCCCCAACACACCCCAATAAACTCCTTTGTGTCTGAACCATGTGATGGGTTTCCTTTTTGGTGAACCTTACATTCTCTGCATGGCAATCAGGAACTCTGTCTGTCTGTCTCTGTCTCTCTCTCTTAAAAAAAATCTCTTATGGATGAAATGATTATGTACAGGCTAGCTTCCTCAGAGTAACTATTTTCTTTTCCTCTTTAAATCAATAGCTCCTATGTGAGATAGCCACATCCTGAGCTAGGCAAAGTGGACCCATGGAACATGGGTTATGGTTACTGCCACATAGCCTCATATGCTCTTGTCCCTCCTTATCTCCATGGGCTTAGCTCATAAACACAAGGTAGGACCATCACTGCCCCAGAGCCACAATGGATCAGAGGGAGCACTTAAACCAACTACTACAGACCCTATCTGGGAAGATGGGCTTTATTACTTAGACTATGATTCTGACCCTATCCTGGGTGGTTAATTATAAGAAATGTAACACAGTAGACTGTCCAAGTGAAGAAGTCAAGTACCATTAAGTTCTATCAGCAGAGATTCCTAGGCCAGTTACAACTAGACTAAGTTCCAGGACCCAAAGCTGCTCTGGGAGGCACTGAGAGAAGTCAGCAGTGGAGAAACCTGTTGAGGAAGACATGTCAGGGTATGCATAGCCTTTGGTGACTAGATTTTTCAGCCCTCGTTCCTCCCTCTGAATGAATGCACAATCTCTGTTATATATTCAGACTGCTCCCACAGGATGGTCTTACTATAGGGTACACAGTATAACAATGGACAGAATTGAGTCTCTGCCTCTCTGGTAATAAGCAAGAGAAGCTCATTATCTGGCCAGAGGTTCAGGTCAGGTAATTCCATCTGGGCTCCTTTGGAAGGAAATCGGTGGGACCCCTCTACTTTTTCCCTCAGCCAGGAGAAATGGGACTGGAGAGCTCCATGTCCTGCCATAACTTGTACTACTCGGCTCAAATTGAGCTCAGAGTAAGGTTTTCTGGTCCATAGACATACCTTTTATATAGGGGCACTATAGAATCCCAAGCAAAGTCCCATATGGCCAGATGTCAGATCTCCCTGAACTTCATTCCCAACATGATCACTTTTGTCCTCCTCCTGAAAATCCAGCTAGGGCCACAGAGGCTTTAGTCAGCAAGCCATTAATAACAGTGAGCAACCTCGACCTTCTTATGGTATGGGGAGGCCAATCATAGTATTGGCTTCCCTTTTCAGTCTGTGAGATGCCACCTGCATTAGAAGATTGTCCTGGTGAGTCACAATCACAGTTTCTAATCTTAAGTGTCACAAACTTCTGGATGACTTAGGGCAGCTTCAGGGTTATTTATCCTCAACCCCCAAAAATTCCTTCTCTTATCCCCCTTCCACATTATCCATTTCTTCTAAGAGAAAAGTGAAAGCTCCCGTTTGGGAGGGCTTGTTCAGGTATGTTGTAACCACCAGCATAGCTAATACAAACAATCCCTGTGGCTTATATATTTCTTCATTATCCATTTTCCTTAAGAAGAAAGCAAACACTCCTGTTTTGAGGGACATGTTCTCTTATGCTCTGGCCCTCAATGCATCCACAGAGATTATCCATGTGGAAGAACAATGGCTGGGCACAGTAGCATATGCATGTCATTTCCTGTAATACATGAAAAACACACAGGAGGATTGCAAGTCACGCTTGCTCTTTCATAAAGCAAAACCCTACTTCAAAAATAACTAATGCAGCTCATTCTCACTGAAGAGATGAACTGATTTACCCTACTGAAAGAGTATTTCAGCTGGGCACTGGTGGCCCATATCTGTAAACCTCACTACTCAGAAGGCAGTTTGGACAGGAAAGTCCATAAGACTCTTTTCTCCAATTAACCACCACAAAATCAAAAGTGGAGCTGTGGGTCAAGTAGTAGAGCACTAGCCTTGAATCCAAAAGCTCAGGGACAGTGCCCAGACCCTGAGTTTAAGCCCCAGTACTGACACACACACACACACACACACACACACACACACACACACACGCCTGCATGCACATGCACACAAAGTATACTTCTTCCTAATAAACCCCCAGTTTAAAAAAACTTTATTGAGGGGCTGGGAATATGGCCTAATGGCAAGAGAGCTTGCCTCGTATACATGAAGCCCTGGGTTCAATTCCTCAGCACCACATATATAGAAAACAGCCAGAAGTGGCGCTGTGGCTCAAGCGGCAGAGTGCTAACCTTGAGCAAAAGGAAGCCAGGGACAGTGCTCAGGCCCTGAGTCCAAGGCCCAGAACTGGCAAAAAAAAAAAAAAAACTTTATTGAAATTAGTACCTGTGACCTCCACACAAGATATCTGTATGTTCCAGAAATACTACAGCCTTTCTTTGAGAGAATGGGGGGTCATCATGTCCAAGGTCTTCTGGTGAGTTTTATGAGAGAAGTAGAAGGGATGGGTGTGGAGGAGGAAAGTCTTTCATCTGGAGGGATAAGGGGATTCAGCCTTACCAAGCAGTGCTCCCTCAGAAAAAAGGGTGTGTGCATGGATGCTCTCAGTCAACCATATTGTCCTGCTGCAGAGTGGAGTGGCCCAAGTCAGGCTTGCAGAGGAGTGGAGATGCCTAAAGAGTGCTGAAAGGCCTGTAGAGAGCCAAGAGGCCTGTGAAGAACAGAGGCCTGCAGAGAACAGAGAGGCCTGTGGAGAACCAAGAGGCCTGCAGAGGCCTCCTTTCTAGGAGAGGCCTGTGGAGAGGAAGAAAGGGAAAATACTTGCCCCCTTGGAGGGTACAGCACCTCCTAGTTCTGGGATAGCCCAGGACAAGGCAGTTGGAGAGTTACTAACACCTTTGTCACCTCTAACCATGCCCCCATGGATTTTCTAGCTCCCAGGTCACTACAAAAACGGGCCCTTCCCCCATGCCAGAGGAGCCTGAGAAGTTGAGGTTGAAGCTGCCCTGCCCCACCCCCCACCCACCCTGTCTCCGCCACTACCACTGCTGCTGCCACCGCTCTTGCTCTTTTACCTGCCTGCCAGTGGGATAAAGTTGAGAGCAGGTGCCAGACCATGTCCTTGTCCCCTGGCAGTGGCCATTGGCCCTGACAAAGCCTCGCCATTCCCACCTGCAACCATGGACACCATGCCCAGGGGGAGTGAGATGCTATTCACAACATTGGAAGGAATAGTTTATGATGGAAAGTTCTTGTTATATTGTCGCAATTCTCCCATGGCTGTATCCACTCTGTCATTGCCTGATATTTCTGGAGTTACCAATCCTGGCACTTTAGAAGACTGAAAAGTAGAAGTAAACATCTTGAAAACCTTGAACGATTGTGACAGGATACATGCAGTGGGAAGTGATGCTCCATTTGAATGGACATCTGACTCTCCTGCAAGGAATAAAGGAAAAGCAATAGTGCAGATGCCATTTGCATCAATAGTTGAAAGATGATTTAGTACCAGCACTCCCAATGCAGCCTCATCTTTTCCTCTCCCTTTGGATGCAAAAGATGGAGGATGAGCTTCATTTCTCCTCCCTGTTTGATGCCCCCTGCCCAGTTAGACAGATTAGTTCAAAAGCCCTTGAGGTTCTTTCTGTAGAATTAAGCAGTCCACAGAGGAAAACAGTTAAACTGGCTTCCTGGTCATTTTCTACTGCGAACTTCCTTTGTGCTCTCAGATTTATCCCAAATTTAATACCCATCTGTCAAAAGTATCCTGACTGTGATGTCTGGGGAAGAGATAAGTTTATTCTCCATTAACCCGCTGGTGATTGATTAGGTGCCTGGAAAATGATTTTTTTAAGAGTGAGAGCTGCTCCCCTTTTCACTTTGCTTTTTGTCCTTAGAGATAGAGCACAGCCTGCACAACTCCCATAGCATTACCCTGTGACATTGTTTTGATGTCTGCTTTCCTTCTTTCTTCTGGGAGTAATGCCCTCTAACTTTGGTTTATTTCCCCATTCCTTTTCTTTTTCCCCCACTCCTTTTCTTACCACACTTTTGCAAATACACTTAAACTCTTCAATGGAAGAGAGCCTTTAGTACCCAGTGATTTACTTTTCTGCTGTGCTTCCCTTCGTGCATCTTGTTACTGGCAGAGAGTTCTCTTGTACTATGAAGTCCAAATGATTTTGTTTGCTCCAGAGTAGGTCCATATGAAATAATAGAGGGACTTGGATTTCCACTTGGTGGATAAGTCCTGACCACGGTATTGTGCCAGACAATACCTGAGAATGACCTCTCTGAAGAATGGTTAACCATTTCAATACCCACATCAGTAGTCACTGTATTAAAATCAGATGAACAAAACTGTTTGGTGTAAGTGAACTGAACACCCCATGGGGGGAAAGGGAAAGGGGGAGGAGGGAGGGGGGTATGAGGGACAAGGTAACAAACAGTACAAGAAATGTATCCAATGCCTAACGTATGAAACTGTAACCTCTCTGTACATAAGTTTGATAATAAAAATTTGAAAAAATAAAATAAAATAAGATGAACATTATAAAGATGAAGAAGAAGGAGGAGGAGGAGAAGGTGGAGGAGAGATGAGAAGGGAGGAGGAAGAGGAGAAAGAGGAGGAGGAGGAGGAGGAGGAGGAGGAGGAGGAGGAGGAGGAGGAGGAGGAGGTGCAGGAGGAAGAGGAGGTGGAGGAGGAGGAGGAGGAGGAGGAGGAGGAGGAGGAGGAGGAGGAGGAGGAGGAGGAGGAGGAGGAGGAGGAGGAGATCGTCATCGTCTTGGTTTTGTGCCATGCAGCACCCTTGAGAACTATCAGTTCAAATTGTTTGGTGTAGGACACATTTTGATAGTTATGGTGATAGGTGAGAGATTAGTTATAATAAACCTAGGTTTTAGAATGAAGATCCAAAGCACAGAAGTCATGATTAATGTCTGGCCAAGCACCCCCACATGCCAAATAAAGAAGAATGGTGAAAGGCAGAGAACAATCATTAATTATATGACAGCTATGTGAAGATAGCACTTCGGTATGTCTTTAGGTGTCTGCAGGGGTACAGACATTGCCTTCAGGTTAAATAGGGAGAATTGAGGGTAGAGAGTAAGGAAGATATGCATAGTTAAAACAGTCCCAAATTACATGTATGGCCTAATTGAGCATTAGTTCAGGCTTTGTTTTAGGAGGAATTCTGAAGAGGTCATTATTACTTTATTACAGAAAAAAACAGGAGCAAAGTGGTCTTTTGAGTTTTCTTTTTGGCTGTTTGCTTTAAGATGATAAGACACTTATTGTTTGAGGGGCAGATGGCATTTCATATAAGATTGATATCTATAAGTCTGGTATTGGAGCCTGAAATGAATGATTGCAAAGTTGACTGCAGCTGAGAGTAGCTCAGATCAAGGGCATAGATTCACAGTTGGGAGACTTTTAAGTTACCTCCTACAATGCCCCCCTTAAGTTTGAAATTCCCTCAATCTTGAGGAACTAGGATTTATATAGGAAAGGGACAAACAGCTGAAATATATGTCAAAAGTATTTGTTTAATCCTAACACTAGGAGCACCATTATAAGGCAGGATACAAGAGGAAATAAAAGTCGGAGGAAATCCAACTGAATAAATAATTCCATGAATATGGACTACAAAAAATATGTTTGGAGCCATCAGAAATAGTCGTTCTTGTCTCCATTTAAAGAGAAGGCCTTGGCCAAAGGTGCGTGGAAGGACTTTAAAGTTAGTATGAAATTCTTATACATGTATGTATAAAAACACCATTTAAAATAGCGCAGGTTTTATTTATTATTCTTTAAGAGTTGGCATAGGTGACTCCCTTTGGATTTCAACAACTCTGAACAGCTTTTTTCCAAATGGTTTCTGAACTGCCTTCCTTTTGAAGATTTGCTGATTAACCACTCTAGTTTCTCAAAGTCTCTTGTCACTGGGATTAGCTTGTCCCAGATGATTTGACCTTGTTCCACGTTGGAGAGACAGGCTATGTGCCAGTCAGTACTGATATAATCCTTTTGGCCAAATTTAAGCCAACAGAGAGACTATAAGGAATGGCTCTTAGATGGGCTTGCCTTTTTATTATGTCTAAATTTGTCCTCTTGTAGAGTTTCAAAGTTTACAAGAGAAAAAAAAAACCAAACAGAGGCAACAAAAGGAAATATGTAAAAGAAAATTTAATAAATAAGTCCTTGCTAAAGTTATTTTTTAATGGGATAGAGTACAAATGCTCCAGAGAAAGACCCAAACTGTAATGAAAAAAAACTATATAACCATGGCTTAAAAAATCATAAAATAAAACATTGTAGCATTAACAGAATAACATGATTTTTATTGTATATTGTATATAACAGTTTAGGATAATAGTGATTGACATAATTTGATTAGCGTCATTAAACTCACCTTGCTACAATTAGGGACACACAAATATAAGCCTATAAAAGTTAGCATCACAACTCCAGGTATCAGTGGCTCATTCCTGTAATCCTAGCTACTCAAGAGGCTGAAATCTGAGGATCATGGTTTGAAGCCAGCCTGGCAGACAGTCCATGAGAATCTTTTTTTTTTTTCTTCAAATTTTTATTATCAAACTGATGTACAGAGAGGTTACAGTTTCACACGTTAGGCATTGGATACATTTCTTGTACTGTTTGTTACCTCGTCCCTCATTCCCCCCTCCCCCTTTCCCTTTCCCCCCATGAGGTGTTCAGTTCACTTACACCAAACAGTTTTGCAAGTATTGCTTTTGTAGTTGTTTGTCTTTTTTTACCCTGTGTCTCTCGATTTTGGTATTCCCTTTCAATTTCCTAGTTCTAATACCAATATAGTTGGTTTCCAATATACTCAGATAAGATTACAGAGATAGTGTAGATACAACCACAGGAAGGTGATACAAGAACATCTTCAATAGTAGAAGCTACAGATACACATGGGACGTTGAAAGTAGTTACAAATGTGATATAACAATCGTTTACATAACATGGAGTTCATTTCACTTAGCATCATCTTATGTGATCATAAGGGTATAGCTATTGGGCTCCTGTGATCCACTGCTGTGACTGCCTAAACCTGTACTAATTATTCCCAATAAGGGAAACTATCATAGAGTCCATGTTTCTTTGGGTCTGGCTCACTTCACTTAGTATAATTTTTTCCAAGTCCTTCCATTTCCTTACAAATGGGTCAATGTCATTCTTTCTGAAAGAGGCATAAAATCCCATTGTGTATATGTACCACATTTTCCTGATGGGCATCTGGGTTGGTTCCAGATTCTAGCTATGACAAATTGTGCTGCGATGAACATTCTTGTGCTGGTGGCTTTACTGTGATTTTGTTTGTGTTTTTTTGGATAGATACCCAAAAGTGGGGTTCCATGAGAATCTTATCTCCAGTTAACCACCCAAAAGCTGAAAGTGGAGCTGTGGCTCAAGTGGTAGAACACTAGCCTTGGGCAAAACAAAGCAAAACAAATAAAAGCTCAAGGACAGCACCCAGGCCCTAAGTTCCAGCCCCAGGACTGACAATCTTAAATCATAACATATCTGCTTGGTACAGGTTTTTGTTTTTTGCCAGTCCTGTGGCTTGAACTCAGGGCCTGAGCACTGTCCCTGGCTTCTTTTTGCTCAAGGCTAGCACTCTACCACTTGAGCCACAGCGCCACTTCTGGCTTTTCTGTGTATGTGGTGCTGAGGAATTGAACCCAGGGCTTCATGCATGCTAGGCAAGCACTCTATCTCTAGGCCACATTCCCAGCCCCTTAATAAAATTCTGTCCTAAGCTTTGCATTTTAGAAGACTTATATACTTAGGGAACATGAGTACATTTACAATACAAAGGAGCTAGTAAGAATCACCATCCCAGTCTCTCTCTCTCTCTCTCTCTCTCTCTCTCTCTCTCTCTCTCTCTCTCTCTCTACACACACACACACACACACACACACACATTTGGTTTGCATCATTTTCATAATAACTTTAGGTCTCTCACAAGTAAAAGGAGGTACAGTTACAATAACATTCATTTAACTAAGATATATAAGTATATATGGAAAATTTTCAAATAGCAAGTTTGATTAAATGACAGAGGGTTTTTATTTTTTGGGCTTGAAAGTACTGATTACTAGAAGCAGAAATGCCAAAAGTTGGAGGGTTTTGTTTTGTTTTATCAATCTTGGGGTTTGAACTCTAGGCCTGGGCACCTTTTGTTCATGACTAGCACTCTACCACTTTAGCCACAACTCCACTTACAGCTTTTTCTGTGATTAATTGGAGATAGAGTCCTATGGACATTTCCTTCCTGGGCTGGCCTCGAATTGTGATCCTCAGATCTCAGTCTCCTGAGTAGCTAGGATTACAGGCTTGAACCACTGGCATCCAGCTGCCAAAAGTTTTAATGACCATTTTTATCTCTTTAAGGTTAAACACAGTAGATAAAAAGTGGTCATTTTACCAGACTTGAATATTTTGGCTTAGCAAACACTTGTACAACAATTAAGTCAAACTCAGATATACAACTTCACATACCTTTAGTGGTGTGTGTGTGTGTGTGTGTGTGTGTGTGTGTATGAAATTAACTGAATTAAGATAATTTAAAATAATTGTTTTTTCACAGCTGTAATATGGTCAGTTAAACTCTAATTTAGTTAAGGTTTAGGGTTTGGGGGGGGCAGTTGTGTGGCTTGAATTCAGGACCTGGGTACTGTCCTTGGACACTTTTGCTGAAGGCTAACACCCTACCACTTGAATCACAGCTACACTTACAGCTTTTTTTCTGATGGACATAAGAGTCTCAAAATAAGCCAACCTGGGCTGGCTTGCAACCACAATCCTCAGAGCTCAGCCTCCTAAGTAGCTAGGATTACAAGTATGAACCACCAGTGCCTGGCTAAAGTTAGGTTATTTAAGTATCCTAAAGCTGGATAAGCAAATATCCTAAAGAAATATTTGTTTTAAACTAGTAAAACTTTTTAAAGTTAGTAGTGTTATTATATACATAGAAAATTAGGTGTGTTTTTGCATCAATACATCAATTTTTTTGACCTTAAAAACTTTTGCTGGTAACTTTAAAATCACAACCAACTTAATAACACACTTGTAAGCTACTTATTTTATTTTAATTTAGTTTTGTGCTGGTCCTAGGGCTTGAACTCAGGGCCTGGATGTTGTCTCTGACCTTCTTTTGTTGTCCCTGAGCTTCTTTTGCTCAAGGCTAGCACTCTATCACTTGAGCCACAGCTCCACTTTTGGATTTTTGGGTGGTTAATTGGAGATAAGAGTCTCAAACTTTCCTGCCCATGCTGACTTTGAACCACAATCCTCAGATCTCAGCCTCCTGAGTACCTAGGATTATACCCATGAGTCATTATCACCCTGCAAAATTGTATTTGTTATCTAAGTATTTTAACTCTTTTTAGTCTAATATGTCTCTAATACCTTTTTATTTGCTGATTTTTAAAGGTCTCCCAATTGTGCCCAACTGAGCCCATTTCTCCACGTCTCTGAAAGAAGTAAAAAGAAGCCTATGCTGTCCAACATGGAAAGATACAGAAAGTCCCTAGAATAAAATTGATTCCAGCCAGGGTAGTTAGGGTAGTGGTAGTTCATGCCTGTAATGTTAGCTACTTAGGAGTCAGAGATTTGAGGATCATAGTTTGAAGTCAGACAAGGACAGGAAAGTTGGCGAGACTCTTACCTCCAATTAACCACAAAAAATCCAAATTAGAGCTATGGCTTAGGTAGTAGAGCTCTACCCTTGAGTGAGGCCCTGAGTTCAAGCCCTGGTACTGACATCAAAACAAAATAAACAAAAAAAGTGAATCTAACAGCCGCAGGGGACCTATTCCATCTTCCCTCCTAGCCATCCAGGCTCAACTAGCTGTGAACATCAAGAGTTTTTAAAATGTACTTAATTTTCTGGCTTGATTCAGCAAAGCTGTTAGTGTATTTTAGAGCTCAGACCCAAAGTCCAGAAGTCTTAAGTTAGGACTGGAAGTTCCTCCCACATAAACCAGATAAAAAGACCTGGTAAAAGGCAGAGAAAAGAGGTTTATTTATATGGCATCCAGGAGAAGACAGCACTGCATTGTATCCTCAGCTGTCTTCAAAATTAGACCATTTGGGCCAGGTGTTAGTGGCTCAGGAGGCTGAGGTCTGAGGATTGAGGTTCAAAGCCAGCCAAAGCAAGAAAGCCCATGAGACTTTTATCTCCAATTAACTACCCAATAGCTGGAAATGGTGCTATGGCTCCAAGTGGTAGAGCACAATGCCCAAGCCCTGAGTTCAAGCCCCAGGACTGGCACAAAAAAGACCATGATGATTCTGTGAATGAGAAGAGCTATATAAGAATAACTATATTCGTGTGTGTGTGTGTGTGTGTGTGTGTGTGTGTGTGCATGTGCGTGCACACACCAGTCCTGAAGCTTAAACTCAAGGCCTGGGTACTGTCCCTGATCTTTTTTGCTCAGCGCACTAGCACTCTACCACTTGAGCCACAGCTCCATTTCTGGCTTTTTTTCCTGTAGTTTATTGGAGATAAGAGTCTCACTGACTTTCCTGCCTCAGGTTGTAGGGAACTCTGAAGCTGAGCTGTGAAACCTGGAAAAGGTTTGAGAAGTTGGAATACTGCCTCTACAATACTCAGAACACTGAGAACTGGCCATGGAAGCATTAAAACAGATAGCTCTGGAATACTGCTCTCCTTCCTTAGTGCTTGCAGGGCTTGTAGCTTAACCTTAGAGGTTAGATAAAGTAAAATACATGTCTGGACTTTGCCTGGGTTGCAGTCTTCTTTCTAAAAACAGTAATGGAACCTCTGTTTCTCACAAACTTGTTTAGGCTGATTGTAAAATTAGTATAGTTGCTTTATTTTTACTGATAACCTTTCCTGTGTAAACTCAAATAAATATGCTTGCTTATGGAAACTCAGGGTCCAAGTGCTGGTGTCGTGGGACACAAGTTTCTTTGCTATCTCTCTATATCTTTCTAATTTTTATGTTTTTATAATTTCTTCAGCTCTGGTATCCTGTTGTGCTACATCAGGTTGCAGCTAGGAATATCAGTTGGCTTTGGATCTCAATCCTGAGATCTCAGCATCCTGAGTAGCTAGGATTACAGGCATGAGTCACCAGCACCCACCTAGAAGTGACTATATTCTTGAGGGAAAAAGAACAGCACTGAGAAGCACAAAAAAGGTCGCAGGACAAGAAAATAAAAGAGAGAGCCTGAGGAAGTAGAGTAAAGCCACAAACACACCAAGCCATTCCCGGCTTCCCAGGAGGGGAAATGGAGGCTACATAACGTAGGATAGATGACTTTGATGAGAAATTAGCAATTCTAGCTGCTATACAAACTATATTTCTCATAAACCTTAAGTCCACTGTGGACATTAGTGATACCATGACTGCTCCACTCTGGAAAGCTAGTCTTGGTGAAGCAAGACATTTTGCCACTGCCCTTACCTCAAAGGTGTAAGCAACATTCAGAGAGTGTGCATATGGAACCTAAAAACAAGGAATCCTTATGGCTGAGGGCCACTTGGGACACTCAGTCTGTGTAAGAAACAGTCAAAAGGTGGTCCAGGAGGAGGAGAAGGTCTGATGTGCCCCACAGAGAAGTTTAAGACACAGGCAGAGGTGGCAACAGTGAGGGGCATGGTGGTGGTTAGAGGCCACACCCTTCCTTACAGGGCAGAAGAACAAGGGAGGAAAGGAGAGACTGAAGCTATGGAAGGGGCTCATTAACTCCTGTGCAAACAGGAGATTAGATGGAAGATTCTCAGAAGGTAGGTCAGGATAGGGAGAAGGCCTATGGGAAAATCGAGCACATGTAAGTTTAACCAGGCCAAGTCCATCCAGAACATAGACTAAGGGAACCAAGGTAAGCCTGAGTGCAGGGCTCATGCTCAGGGTTAGGCCCAGACCCCACTCAGAAAGAAGGCCTATGCTACAGTGGCAATGGCAATCCCCTTTCACTTCTGTGAGAGAGGATGTCCCTCCCCCACTCTTCTCTTGTTGACATGACCAGAGAGAGAAAAAGAGAGAGAAAGAGAGAGAGAGAGAGAGAGAAACTCTGATAGGACCAGAGAACATAAGAAGCACTTTAATTCATAAATTTCTGTCAAGTGGGGTGGACAAAGGGAAAAAAAGAGACTAAGGGGAAGTACCTGATAAAAAAGAATACTGTCAACTAGATGAGCAACAACTTCTAGGCCGCACAAACACTGGCTGCTTATCTTGTATGAAGATGCTGGGTTCAGCCTGTCAAGCAGAGCAGAATCAGGTCAGCCAGAGGCCTACTTGAATAGTCTGAATTGTGACAAGGTATAACATGAAATAAACACACCCAAGTGAAAAGATCTGGGATTTCAGATCTGGGATCTGAAATAGAAAAGCATAAGTGGGTACTCCAGACAGGGATACAGGATTCAGTCCTGTTTCCCCACTCTACCCAGGAAACCAACCATCCTGCAAATTGATGTCCCTCTAGCCTGTGTCCAAATGCTCTGGGTCTGATCCCAGAGCCCATCACCAGAATTCGATGTGGAAATGTCCTTTACACCACATGAACCTGAACCAATAGTTAGCAATACTGGGGCATGGCACAACAATCCAGACATCTTAAAAACAACAAACATGTGAGAAGAAATACCAAAAAGCCACACCAACAAGCACTTATAGGGGAAAATAAAGAAGGTCTCTCTGAAGGTGCTGAGAGAAGATCTCTGGGATTTGTTATCAGGGCACATGCTCATATACCAGCAGTCAACACATAGAAGGCTCCAGGCAGGCATGATTGGTTTGTTTTCTCTGAGGGGAATATTGTTCCTAACTCTAAGTGCAGCCAACCCTGACACAGATACCTGCTCCCATATACCCAACTGTCTTTCTGCTCTGGCCACTGCCTCTGTCCCTAGTCCATCATACCTAGTTGATCCTTGAGATTCTCTATTTCCTTCTGTAGCACTGGACACTAGGCCAGCAGACCCAAGAGAAAAAGAAATGATGATTAATGTACTGTCCTCTTTCCTAATCCTTCTACCTGCCCCAAGCCTCATACCCTCCATGACCCACAGCTGTGTGAAAAGACACACAGAACCCTCAATGGCAATGAGATACCCTCAGTCCATTGGGATGCTTGATGGGGAAGTGTGTGTATTTCAGCTTAACTTGGCCACTGAGTCCACCATCTAGATGGGCCAGCCTATAGGAACTAGAGAAAGCATTACCCGTGGACAGCCTTGCTCTCCAGATGGTTGTTGTGGCCTTTCCGATCCTGTGGGATGCACAGGTGGTTCCTGGTCATCTAAAAAGAAGACAAAAATCCAGCCTCTTGTGAGTGAAAGATGAAAAGTATCTTGTGGAGTCTCAAATGAGGCAACATCCCCCACTACTGGCATCAACTTCACCCCTATCTGGATCTGCCTTCCCTGGCCCTCAAATATCAAGCTCTTGTTTGCATATTTATGTACCATATCATTGGATATGAGGTGTTTCATTGTGAGAATTACATACTTGCACTATAATATTTTGATCATTTTTATTAACTCCTATTTCTCTTTTGTCCTCCTACTTCTACTTTAAAACTTCTTGAAATTTTCTAATAACTTTCATTATGTCTTTTTTCATTCATATCTACAGTAAACCTTAATTATACTCTTTTACTACCACCTACCTCCATTTCCCCCTTTCCTCCTTCAGACCACTTCCTCACAATGGTTCTACATTTACGGTCATGCTCCTTGTCTTCCTTAGTTCTAGCTTCTGCACATTAGAGAAAACACACAGTGTTTGTCTTTCTAGGTCTAGATTAGTCACTTAATATAATGAGCCCATCATAGACTCAGTGCAGGATGCTTATCTCATTAGCACATTCTGCCTCTATCAGTCCCAACCTAGAAGGTGGAGCTGACCAAGGAGAAGCATAGGGTACAAAAAACCCAGGGTGTGTGTGAGGTAGCCTTGCAGAAAAGCTGAGAGAGAAGAATTGGGAGGCTGATGAGACACTGAAGTTGTATATCCTACTATAAGCAGTCTCCAGACTCAAATCAGCAGTCAGCCCTGCTCCTCATCTGAGCTTCTACATGGAGAGGCTAGAAATATACACAGCATGGCCAAACAAGAACCCTGGATTTGTCATCCTGATGACTGTGGACTATGAGTAACAACCCCTCAAGAAAAGACAGAGGCAATATGGGTGAAGATTCAGTGGAGAGAGGTGCACGGTAAGAGGAGGAGGAAGATGTTTTACTCATCTAGGCCTGAATGACAGGATCTCTGTTTGGGTCATAATCTTCTTTAGGCCTTTCTGGTTCTCCCTTTCCAAGTCACAGATCTCTTCAAAATGCTAGTTTGCTGGGAGGTCACCTGCCCAGGATTCAGAGATAGGATGTCTTTGAATTCCCAAACAGTAGAAGACACAAAATTGGGCTTAAGACAACTGCTGCCAGAGGAAGTGCCTTAATCCTCTACCCTCAAGGAGGAAAAAATCTTCCCAGGGTAAAACTTGAGGCAATCTTTAGGAATTTCTTCTCATGATCTGTGGGACACTCCTGCCCCAGGTGCTTTGTATCATTAAGAGGCGGTTCTACCCCTCCCCTTCCGCCACCCTCCAACCCGTTTAAAAGAGCAGCTCATTCCCGCCATTAAACGAGTCTTAGCATTGACTGGCTCCCGGACTGTCTGTTTGTCCTCCGTGGAAAGGGGGGCTGGGGTGGCAGTCTGTCGGCCCACTTTTCCTCTTCTTGACTCGTCCGGGTGGGGTGTGCTTTCCCGCCTCTCCCGCAGAACAGGAGAGCGCAGGAGGCTAAAAACCCCAACAATGAGCCACCTTCTTTCTAGGACTGCCCCAGACAAGTCACCTACAGAATCCAGTAGCCACTCTGTAAGTGGGCCTGTCTCCTCACTTGGCCCTCTCCACAATATTATTTTCTTTAAGAAAGGGCTTGCAGGGGCGGGGAATGTGCCTTAGTGGAAGAGTGCTTGCCTAACATGCATGAAACCATGGGTTCAATTGCTTAGTATAATATAAATTAAAAAGCTGGAAGTGGAGCTGTTGCTCAAGTAGTAGAGTGCTACCCTTGAGCAAAAAGAGGCCAAGGACAGTGCTTAGGCCCTGAGTTCAAGCCTCAGAACTGTCAGAAAAGTGTGGGGTGTGGACTTGCAGCTCTCTATAATGGCCTGTTCCCTGGTTCTCTTTAATTATTGAGAAGAGAGCAGTAGACTACCAATTGTATCACAATTTTCCTGGTCCTGGACATCAGACATGCCAGCTGTCTCTTATGACACCTTGGGACCCTCAGACTTGGTCTAACCTCTACATTTCAAAATATTGAAAAGTAACATGAGAGACGAGGCAAAATGCCTGTTCTAAATGTGAACATTTCTACAGTAAAGAAGTTGGATGATAATGACTTGAAAGGAACTTCAATAATAAGCAAAGCAATGACTTAATTAAAATACACTTATATGACTCCATAAAATAAAAATATTCTTAAAAGTTATGAATTATCAAAAAAAGTTATGAATTATCGAAGACGGCGGAGGAGCAGCAGAGCCTTAGCTGAGCTCCCTCCGACATTGCAGTTTTCTCACCCCATAGAAACTTTTACTCCTAGAAAAACAGCCAGAGTAAGTTCTAACAGTACAGGGATTCTGGCCAGGAAGGAAAAATCGACTGTTCGTCTGAAAACAACTTTGAGCTCCAGGCGGCAACCCGCTGCCACACCAGTGCTGGCGCCAGCACAGTGCACGGCACAGCGACCTGCACTCCGCGCGGCTAAAGCACACAGCGTAGACCAGGGAGAAATCCTCCAGACGGCGGCTGAGCGCGGACGGGCTGAAATCGCAGAGAAAGCATGAGTAGCCCACGAAAGATATACTCACTCGCGCCCACAGAGCAGCTTCTGGAAGGTAGCCCTTCCCCCACCACCAGAGCAAAGCGCCATCTTTGCCACTGGCATAGGGTCAGACCAGATTGGAACTAAAGCGGTCCTGGGGAAAGCGAGGTTAAAGGAGCCATCTTTGAAAAGGGCAAGAGGGACCGACCAGTGAGAGCCAGCTCCGCCCAGGAGAATGACCCCTGCCCAGGCGTGAGGCTCGTCCTGGGCTGCGGCTTAGCCAGAGGTGCCCCGCCCTGCCCGATGGAATTTCTAAATTTAAAGTGAAAGTGGCGAGCAACTACTGGCAGCACGGAAACACCAGACGGGGGAACAAACAGTTCCTGAGACAGATAAACGGTCCCATCACAGAGGAAGCCCAATTCCCAGCCTGAAACGGAGCTGAATTCCATAGCCAGCTCCGCCAGGCAGCCACCCCGCCCAGGAGGGAGGAACCTCCCCCCAGCAAGCAACTCCCAGCCTGGTAAACCAGGCCAGAGGCGCCCCGCCCTGCTGAGTACACAGCCTATTCAAAGCCAGGCATTGAAGGCCACAGCCCCACAGCAGACAGAGGAGCCACGGTTCCCAAGACTGCTCACGTCCCCATCTACAGAGGACGCCCAAGGCCTACCTGCATACTGTGCGAACCACAGACCCAGGATGCACCAACAGGGGAGAAGGGTCAGAACAGATCCACCCCCTGCAAACTGAAAGCAAGTCAAACCAGCCAATCAGGAAAATAGACTGCATACCATTGCAAGGAAAACAGAGACTGGGGAAAGACCACCCAAAGAAAGAGGACTCCATTTATTTTCTTTTCAAACATTTTTTAAACTTTTTTCAAATTTTTCTTAAATTTTTTTCACTTCTGAAACGTCGTTGGTTTTTTTGTTTTCTATTTTTACCTGTTAGTTTTATCAAGTTTTTCTTTTTTTGGGGGGGTTGTTCGTTTTTCTGGTTTTTTTCCTTTTTATTTTTTATTTTATTTTATTTTTAAATATTTTTTCTCTGTTTTGTGCATCTATCTTCTAGTAATTTTTCTTTATTTCTCTCTTTGCATTCTCCTTCTTTAAAAATTACTTTCCTATGAATAACACCTCCACTATTTTCTGCTAACTATCCATTGTCTATCTTTTTAACCTTGTTCTTTCTACTGATTCTAATCTTCTCCACATTTCCACGTCACTGAAACTAAACCAAAATCAACACCCCCCAACCCCTAATACATTATACTCTATTCTCGTTACTACCTCTAACTTTCTCTCCTGACTTACTGCCAGGACCTCCAGGTTCCATTGGCTTCTGGTTATTGGATAGAGGGTATCCCTGCTTAATCCGGGTGAATCAAAGGGGTTCATAGAGAAAGCCAGTCCTAAAAGAACTTAATATAAGAACAAGAATTGCTCATAGGGTTGTAACAGTAAATAAGTAACTACTGAATACAGGGCCCAGGATCGGTTGTTATATTGAAATTGTATTGTTTAGGAACACCAAATATAATTTTATAGACAGGTATACAAGGTATCTGTATATAATTGTGAACTTGTAAGATTTACACAACAGTGCTTGGTAGGGGCTGCTTTGGGTCTTAAACGGTGCTCACAGGTGCTTGTAGATTGGCATTCCCAATCCAAATGGGCAGAAGGAACACAAGAAAGATGGAAAACAATGGAGTTTTTTCTCCCACTCAAAACAAGCAGGAAGCACAGTAGTCAATCAAAGGCATAGAAGAGAACCCTCAAAATGCTCTACAAAGTCTACTGATAAAGATGTTAAATGAACAGTTTGAATCAATACAGCAATCCTTCCATAAAGTAATAGATGATTTCATGGCCTCAACAAATAGAAAGATAAATGAAATTCAAGAGTCAAATGAAAAGATAGCTACCCAGGCAAAAGATTTGAGAGACAGCACTCAAAACCAAATTAATGAAGTAAAGAAGTCCATGCAAGACCTAAGAGATGACATGGAAATCATCAGGAAAGACCAGTCAGAAGGAAAAGAGATTCGAAATCAAGTAGCTAGGCTACAGTCCTGACTAACTGAAGCAGAAGATCGAATCTCAGGAGCTGAAGATTCGCTAGAATCTATGGAGAAAGATAAAAAATCAATACAAATCCAGTCCAATCAACAAAACAGATCACCTCAGGAGATTCAAGACATGATTAGAAAGCCCAATTTAAGGATAATAGGTATTAAGGAAAACTTGGAGAAAGAAGTTAATGGGATAGGCAACCTATTAAACAGAATCTTAGCTGAGAACTTCCCAAATATTCAGAAGGAAAGGCCTATACATATACAAGAAGCATTTAGAACCCCAAATTGACCAGACCAGAATAGGACATCCCACCGACACATTGTGATCAAAACAGGATCAGTAGAGTACAAGGAAAGAATCCATAAAGCTGTTAGGGAGAAGAAAACAATCACATATAAAGGAAAAGCAATCAGAATTACCCCAGACTTCTCAGCAGAGACCATGAAAGCAAGGAGAGCCTGGAATGAGGCATACCAAACACGAAATAAAAATAACTACAAACCAAGAATACTCTACCCAGCCAAACTCTCATTCATAGCCGAAGACCAAATAAAATTCTTCCACAGTAAGGAAAAACTGAAACAATATATCTCCACAAAACCAGCTTTACAAAAAATCCTCAAATGTGTACTATACAGGGAAAATAATCAAGATCCCAATACAGACAGAGAAATGAACCCTAAATAGTAAACATCAGATCAAGAAATGGGAAGACACAGCTTTTAACAAGATAGTGATAATGAAAGGAACAAACGATCATCTCTCAATTCTAAATCTCAACATTAATGGACTTAATCATCCAATCAAATGACATAGGCTCATAAGTTGGATCAAAAATCAAGATCCATCTTTCTGCTGCCTCCAAGAGACACATCTATCCAGCAAAAGTAAACATCTTCTAAAAGTGAAAGGCTGGAATCAAACCTATCAAGCAAATGGCCCCCATAAGCAGGCTGGAGTTGCAATCCTAGTATCAGACAAAATTGATTTCAAATTAAAAAAGGTAAGAAGAGACAAAGAAGGTTACTACATACTAGTAAAAGGATCTCTCCTACAGGAAGATATAACCATTCTAAATATCTACACACCAAATGCAGGAGCACCCAACTTCATCAAACAAACACTACTGACTCTACAAACACTCATAGACCCAAACACATTGATAGTTGGGGACTTTAACACTCCACTATCACCTCTGGACAGATAAACATGCCAAAAACAGAACAAAGAAACCACAGAACTAAACAATTGCATAGACCAACTAGACTTAATCGACATCTACAGAATATTCCACCCAACAAGGACAGAATACACATTCTTTTCGGCAGCACATGGAACATTCTCCAAAATAGATCACATCTTAGGGCACAAAGAAAAACTGTACAAATTCAGAAGTATCAAAACCATTCCCTGCATTCTCTCAGACCACAATGGAATAAAATTAGAGCTCAACTCAAACAGCCACCACAGAAATTGCTACAATTCATGGAGACAAAACAACACACTGCTGAACCATCAGAGGGTCATTGAAGGAATTAAAACAGAAATTCAAATGTTTATGGAATTCAACCAAGTTGAGGACACAAAGTACCAGCTCCTTTGGGACACAGCAAAGGCAGTACTCAGAGGAAAATTTATATCTCTGAGTGCACACATCAACAAACTGGAGCAACTCAATAATTTAAGGAAGCACCTTAATTTCCTTGAGAGAGAACAACAAGCCAAACCCCAAGTCAATAGACGAAAGCAAATAATTAAAATCAAATCAGAATTAAATCAATTAGAGACGAAAAAAATCATCGAAAGAATCAACAAAACAAAGTGTTGGTTCTTTGAAAAAATCAACAAGCTGGACAGACCCCTGGCAAACCTGACCAAAAAACAAAGGCAGCACACTCAAATAAACAAGATAAGAGATGAAACAGGTAACATCACCACAGAAATAACCGAAATTCAGAAAATAATAAGGGACTATTTTGCAAACCTTTATGCCAACAAATTTGAGAACTTGGAAGAAATGGATGATTTCCTAAAAAAAATTCATATCCCCAAACTCAACCATTAAGATTTAAACCTCTTAAACAGACCCATATCCAGAATTGAAATAGAAACGGCAATAAATGATCTCCCATCCAAGAAAAGCCCAGGTCCAGATGGATTCACTGCAGAATTCTACAAGGCCTTCAAAACAGAACTCACACCAATATTTCTCAAACTCTTCAAGGAAATTGAAATAGAACATTCACTACCAGACACATTCTATGAAGCCAATATAACCCTCATCCCCAAACCAGGCAGGGAATCATCATGGAAAGAGGACTATAGACCGATCTCCCTGATGTACATAGATGCAACAATTCTCAATAAAATTCTGGCCACATGACTTCAACAGATCATCAAAAAAAATCATACACCACGATCAAACTGGATTCATCCCAGGGATGCAAAGTTGGTTTAATATACGCAAGTCAATTAATGTAACCACCACATTAACCGGAGCAAGGTAAAGAACCACATGGTTTTATCTCTGGATGCTGAAAAAGCATTCGATAAAATCCAGCACCCATTTATGCCAAAAGCCCTGGAAAAATTGGGATTCCAGGGAACATTCCTGAATATTATCAAGGCAGTTTATGACAAACCAACAGCAAGCATAACTCTAAATGGTGAAAAACTAAAGCCATTCCCTTTAAAATCAGGAACAAGGCAGGGATGTCCACTCTGTCCCCTGCTCTTCAACATAGTACTAGAATTCCTAGCCAGAGCAATTAGGCAAGAGGAAAATATAAAGGGGATTCAAATAGGAAAAGATGAAATTAAACTTTCCCTCTTTGCAGATGACATGATCCTATACTTAAAGAACCCCATAGACTCTACGCCCAAGCTACTAGAGCTGATCCAAAACTTCGGCAAAGTTGCAGGATATAAAATAAACCCTCAAAAATCAACAGCCTTTCTCTATGCTAACGACCGAAGACTGAGGCTGAATTCAGGAAAGCAACTCCTTTTGCAATAGCCCCCCAAAACATAAAATACCTAGGAATAACCTTAACCAAAGAAGTGAAAGACCTCCTTGATGAGAAATTTAAAAGCTAGAAAAACAAAATTAAGTCAGAACTAAGGAAATGGAAAAACCTCCCATGCTCCTGGATTGGGAGGATTAATATAATCAAAATGGCAATATTGCCAAAGGCTATCTACAAATTCAATGCAATACCCATTAATATCCCAACACCATTTTTAATGAAATAGAGGGAGCAATCCAGAAATTCATATGGAACAATAAAAGACCTAGAATAGCAAAAACAATCCTAAGCAGAAAGAACAGTGCTGGAGGAATTACAATACCCAACTTCAAGCTGTATTATAAAGCTATAGTAATAAAAAACAGCTTGGTATTGGCACCGGAACAGGCCTGAAGACCAATGAAACAGAATTGAAGACCCAGAAATGAACCCACAGAACTATGCCTACTTAATCTTTGATAAAGGAGCTAAAACAATAGTATGGAAGAAAGATAGCCTCTTTAACAAGTGGTGCTGGCAAAACTGGTTCAACACATGCAACAAACTAAAACTAGGTTCTTATATATCAGCCTGCACCAAAATCAATTCCAAATGGATTAAAGATCTCGAAATCAAAACAGACACCCTGAAAACACTAAAGGAAAGAGTAGGAGAAACACTTGGGCTCCTTGGCGCAGGACGGAACTTCCTTAACAAAGACCCAGAAAGGCTACAAATCAAAGAAAGGTTGGACAAATGGGACTGCATCAAACTGCAGAGCTTCTGCATGGCAAAGGACATAGCTCGCAAGATAAACAGAAAGCCCATAGACTGGGAGAAGATCTTTACCGGCCATTCAACGGACAAAGGCCTCATTTCTAAAATATATGCAGAACTAAAAAATTATCTTCCTCCAAAACAAAACCGCAAAGAACCAATAGCCCCCTCATCAAGTGGGCTAAATACTTACAAAAAGACTTCTCTGATGAGGAAATGAGAATGGCCAAGAGACATATGAAAAAGTGCTCTACATCACTGGCCATAAAAGAAATGCAAATCAAAACAACATTGAGATTCCATCTCACCCCAGTAAGAATGTCCTATATCAAGAAAACTAACAATAACAATTGTTGAAGGGGATGTGGCCAAAAGGGAACCCTACTTCATTGTTGGTGGGAATGTAAACTGGTTCAGCCACTCTGGCAAGCAGTATGGAGATTCCTCAGAAGGCTAAATATAGAACTCCCCTATGACCCAGCAACCCCACTTTCGGGTATCTATCATAAAAAAAAAAAAAACCAGAAACAAAATCACAGTAAAGCCACCAGCACAACAATGTTCATCGCAGCCCAATTTGTCATAGCTAGAATCTGGAACCAACCCAGATGCCCCTCAGTAGACGAATGGATCAGGAAAATGTGGTACATATACACAATGGAATTTTATGCCTCTATCAGAAAGAATGACATTGTCCCATTTGTAAGGAAATGGAAGGACTTGGAAAAAATTATACTAAGTGAAGTGATCCAGACCCAAAGAAACATGGACTCTATGGTCTCCCTTATTGGGAATAATTAGCACAGGTTTAGGCAAGTCACAGCAGTGGATCACAAGAGCCCAATAGCTATACCCTTATGATCACATAAGATGATGCTAAGTGAAATGAACTCCATGTTATGTAAACGATTGTTATATCACAGTTGTAACTACTTTCAATGTCCCATGTGTATCTGTAGCTTCTACTATTGAAGATGTTCTTGTATCACCTTCCTGTGATTATATCTACACTATCTCTGTAATCTTATCTGAGTATATTGGAAACCGTCTATACTGGTATTAGAACTAGGAAATTGAAAGGGAATACCAAAACCGAGAGACACAGGGTAAAAAAGACAAATGACTACAAAAGCAATACTTGCAAAACTGTTTGGTGTAAGTGAACTGAACACCTCATGGGCGGAAAGGGAAAGGGGGAGGAGAGAGGGGGGAATGAGGGATGAGGTAACAAACAGTACAAGAAATGTATCCAATGCCTAACATATGAAACTGTAACCTCTCTGTACATCAGTTTGATAATAAAAATTTGAAATAAAAATAAAATAAATTGTATAACATTCAAAAAAGTTATGAATTATCAAAAACATAAAAGGATATGTACAGTGTCTTCCATGTATACAGAAGAGAATACTCTAAGATAAATCAAATAAGAAGATGAATGAAATAAGTTAGGTGATGCAGGATATGAATTAGGAATTGAATGTAGTGATATCCTGAACAAAAATCAAATTGAAATCCAGCAAATTAAAAGTCCAGTGAGCTAGCTTTAAGAAATTAGTTGAGGGGCTGGACATATGGCCTAGTGGCAAGAGAGTTGTCTCATGTACATGAGGCCCTGGGTTCAATTCCCCAGCACCACATATACAGAAAACGGCCAGAAGTGGCGCTGTGGCTCAAGTGGCAGAGTGCTAGCCTTGAGCAAAAGGAAGCCAGGGACAGTGCCCAGGCCCTGAGTCCAAGGCCCAGGACTGGCCAAAAAAAAAAAAAAAAAAAAAAGAAAGAAAGAAAAGAAATTAGTTGAAAGTCTTACTTAAAGAATAAAGTGGGTTGGAAATAAAGCAGAGAAATTACAGGAAGAAGAGACTTGCAGAACACCAAAGAGGCAAGATTAGAATTTAGGATTAACTGACAGATAGATAGAGATATACAGAACAAAGGAAGTATACTGAAAGCTGCCAGAGAAAAGCAATTGATTGGTAACATGTAAAGGCAAATAAGTGAGAATCAACCGAGTTTTTTTCAACAGAAACTGTAAGGAAGAAACACATGGATATATTCCAAGCACTGAAAAACCAAACAAAAATAATGTAAAGGAAGCCAAGTGTCAATGAAGCTACTCATGAATCTGAGATCTGAATATTTAGATTCAAAGCCCATCCAGGCAGGAAAGTCTATGAAATTTTATCCCCAATTAATTGGCACCAAAAAGCTGGAAGTGAAGCTGTGGCTCAAGTTAGAATGCTGCTAACCTTGAGCAAAAAAAGCTCAGAAACAATGCACAGGTCCTGAGCTCAAGCCCCAGTTCCAGAACTCACACACACCACCACCACCACAACCACCAACGACAACCCTAAGGACTTAGATGTATCCAGCAAAGTCATATAATTTATAACTGAAGGAGTTATAGAAACCTTCCATCATGAACAAAACCAAAAGGAATTCATGAGTACTAAGCATGCACTACAGAAGATACCTAAAGGAAATCTGCTCAGAAATGGAATATGTAATGAAACCTGGAAAATACAGGGAAGAATATATCCCAGTACACATGCACTTTAGTGAATACAGATTATAAATTCAGTCACGTTGCACAACACAAAATGATAAGAAATACTATATACATTTCAATATTAACACTGAATGTTAATGGTCTCTCAATTTTCCAATCAAAATTTGCAATTATAAGTGAGACCGAACTATTTGTTGTTTGCAAGAAACACATCTCAGTGACGAAGATAAATATTGACTTTGTATGAAAAGTTGTGAATAGATTTTCTAAGCCAATAGTAAAAATTCAGGAAAAAATAGTGGTACTCATATCTGATAAGACTGAATTCATACCAAAATCTTTCAGAAGCAATGATGAAAGTCACTTTATATTAATAAATGGGATAATCATTAATAGGAGATATCATATACACACCACACAGTGGTTCACCCAACGTCATTAAATAAACATTACTGAACTTGAAAGCACAGACCTCAAGTCAGGAGCTAGTGGTGCAAGCCTGTAACCCTAGCTACTTAGGAGGCTGAGATCTAAGAATCACAGTTCAAAGCCAGCCTGGGCAGGAAAGTCCATGAGACTCTTATCTCCAATAAACTACCAAAAAATCTAGAACTGGAGCTGTGGCTCAAGTGATAGAACAGTAGCCTTGAGCAAAAGAAGCTCAGTGGCTGCACCTAGACTGTCAGGTTCAAGCCCCAAGACTAGTTTTTTTTTTTAAAAGCACAGACCTTGATACAATAAAATAGAAGACTCAGTCCTGCTCTCACCAATAGATCGATCATCCAGACAAAATTCAACAAGAAACGTCAGAATTAAATGACACTATAGACCAAATTAACTTGACAGATCTTTGCAGGATAATTTATTTAACAGCTAAATCATATACATTTTTAGCAGTCTAGAGAATTTTCTCCAAGGTACACCATATTTTAGAGTATAAAGCAAGTCTTAGCAAATGTGAGCAAATTGAAATAACCCACTGCATTCTATCAGACCACCATGAAATATAACTAGAAATAAGAAACTACAGGGCTGGGAATATGGCCTAGTGGTAAAGTGTTCGCCTCATATACATGAAGCCCTGGGTTCGATTCCTCAGCACCACATAAACAGAAAAGGCCAGAAGTGGCACTGTGATTAAAGTGGTAGAGTGCTAGCCTTGAGCAAAAAGAAGCCAGGGACAGTGCTCAGGTCCTCAGTTCAAGTCCCAGGACTTGCAAAAAAAAAAAAACAAAATGAAGTAAGAAACTACAACATGTTAAACAACGTGGAGATTGAACAATATATCACAAAACTAGATTGTCAATGAAATAAGGGAGGAAATGGAAAAATTCCTCTAATGTAATGAAAATGAGAACACAAATAACCAAATCCTCTTGCTAAAAGGAAGTTTATAGCTATGAGTGCCTCAAAAACAAAACAAAAGACAAACCAGAATGCTCTGAAATAAATAGCCTAATGATAACCCTCAAGCCCCTAGAAAAACAAGAGGCCAAACTCTTAAATGAGTAGATGTAAAAGGATAATAAAAATTGGGTAGAAATTAATGGACCAAGGGCTTAAAATCCACAGAATCAATAAAATAAAAAGGTTATTTGGAAAGATAAATAAGATTGACAAACTCTTAGCCAAACTGATGAAAAGAATGAGTTAAAGAAGTCCAAATTTATTTTTTAAAATAGACATGAAAATCAGATTATTAGGAAAAATAACTCTGAAACTGAAAAGACTATTAGAGAATACAATGAAATCCTACATACATATATATGTTACATACTATGCAAGCAGGAAGGGTGAACTTAATATCATAAACATGACAGAAATATATGAGTAGACTGACACATGCTGTTGGTGTATATGTCTGTGTGTATATATTTATACGTATGGTGTAGAGTAGCAATGGGATCAGAACTAGGGCCTCCTGTGTATCAGGAAGCACTCTGCTGCAAACTCACAGTTGCCATATATATACATTTAACCAACAAATGCCACACTTCCCCACTGAATTCTGAAGACATGCCAAAAAAAAAATTACTTCACTGACTCTTACTAGAAAAGGAAACATCATCAACTTATATTACTGGCATAAAAAGTCTAAAGTATTGTGATTTAACTAAGTATAAGACATAAGTTCCTTGAATGTGTATTATTAGGGATCCACCACCAACATCTATTTAGTATTTAAATTACCCTCCAAGATCCTCATACCTTCTGACTAGAAACTAGTTTGTTCAACCTCCAGACCCTGGACATCACTGATTGTTTTTTTTTTGTGCCATATGGCTACAATCATATAGTAGGTAGCTTTTTATAATTGGCTTCCTTCTCAGAAACTGGAATAGGGCTCTGAAGGTGCAGAGAACTGTGTCTGGACCAGGGATGTAGTTAACTGGTTTGATCACTTTATACCTACCTACCAAATGGAAGATTTATGTTTCTGGTGCTTGTGGTTCTACATTTAACATAATCTGATTTAATGTTTGCAACTTGGACAGGATTGTTAAATAGCAATCTTATTGTTTAAGAGAGTGAGGGTAGCTCTACAGCCACTCCTGTAGATCAGGGGGCAAGGGAGGGAGGACATGGGGAGAAAGGTATAGGGTAAGGCTATCAACCTCAGGTTTGTTACTCAGAGTCATGGTTTCTGGGACTTCCACCCTATCTATATGCCAGGCCACCATCTACATTGTAGGCACTTGAAAATTGCACACTCGAATAGTACAGGGATAGCCATCAAGGTTACCCAGAGGCAACAAGGGACAGATCTCCCCCTTTAGAAAAAGAATGGAAGAGTTTGCTTTCTCTTTATAGGAAATAGTAATGAGGAAATGTGAATGAGGAAAGGAGTTCTGAGAGACTGAAAACTAATGGGCGTGAAGTTGTTGCAGTCACTGAGGAGTTTGTGACAGCAAAAGCTAGAGTTCATGGTTGTGACTCTGCACTACAATCTCCTATTATACATGAAACCTAACAACTCTGAGAGAGACTAGCTTGCTGGTTCACAGACCCTTTGGCAGTAGCATGAGTTCAAGGAAGACATCACGTTTTGTGCCAGCCAAGTAAAAGTTCATGTTGGGAAATAAAGTCCAAGAAGCCTTGGCTTCCAGTCCAGGTGAGACTTTGATTGGGACTCCACAGGGCCCATGTGTCAAAAGGAGGCACATGGCTCAGAAAACCTCATTCTGGGCTCACTCTGAGTCTAGGAGGAGGAGGAAAGAGAGGATGTAGGCTCTATCGCAGTTACACTTTGCCAGGTAGTCAGTGGGCTAAGGACTGTTATCAGAACATACAGAATTAAACAAATTAAACATGATCCTACATGGATATAGATCTAAAATGATTATGATATGACAATAGTGCAAAGGGGGAATTGTTTGTGGGTGACCAGCAGAAATATGGAGGGGGTAAAGTCAAGTGAAATTCATATATATGATGTATTTATAGGACATGTATATGTGTATATATATTTGCACTATATATAATTCATGAATGTATATGACATATGTGGATATATATGGATATGTGTGTATAACAAAACCAATCACTATTTTGAACAACTGGGTAAAGATAAAAGGAGAATATAGCATGACACCAACTTACTCCAAAAGTACACTGTACACATTTTTGTAATTACTACAATGAAACTCCATTGTACTATTAATCATGTTAATGACAAAAAATAAACTTCATATATCTAACCTCAAGAAAAAAACTAATAAATATAAACAAGTAATCTAGTTAATAAATGGGCAAATAAATCAGGTAGCTCTTTCTTTTTTTCTCTTTGCCAGTCCTGGGGCTTGGACTCAGGACCTGAGCACTGTCCCTGGCTTCTTTTTGCTCAAGGCTAGCACTTTACCTCTTGAGCCACAGTACCACTTCAGGCTTTTTCTGTTTATGTGGTGCTGAAGAATCAAACCCAGGGCTTTGTGCATGCTAGGCAAGCACTGTACTGCTAAGCCACATTCCCAGCCCAGCTCTTCCTTATATGTAGCAAAAAAGTGAAAAATACATGAAACTGTACTCAACATTGTTAGCTATACAAGTCATACTAATCAGATCACAATGAAATTTCATCTTACCTCAGTCAGAATCTCCACGATACAAAAAATAACAACAAACACCCCATCAGCCCTAGAAGGATTCTCAAGAAGGGACCAACTGTTCTGCAAGCAAAGTGAAAGTTCAAATTGGAAAATGATGTACAGGCAGCCTCAGCACCTGGTCCAGATGGGACTTTGCTTAGGCTCCACACTACGGCTGCATCAAGGGACGATTCATGGCCCTGTTAACCTTACTCCAGCACTTACTCTAAATGAAGGAGAAGGAAACAGGAAAGAAGCTGGAGATCTTCAGAGCAGTCCCTCTTCTCCTGACTGGAAAGGGATACTTGAGGGAAAAGAGATGTGAGATGTAGAAAGAAGTGATGAGTCCCGCCTCCTTCTTTCCAACGGGCCCAGATGAACTTACCTTACATGAGCCTAGGATTCTTGTCCTTACAGCCATAGAAATGGAAGGCACAGTGTGTGGTGTGAACTCTATTTCCATTGTGTTTTTCAAAGCAGTCACAATGTGGTGCAGAGGGAATACCCTGTGTTCAGAGGGAGAAGTCAGTGCTAACAAACTAGTCATCACTTTACCTTCATGTTGTATCATGGCTCCTTCAGCAGATTTCTTCCCTCTGACAATCACTGCCATTGCCTCCCAGGATGACCCAGCTCCCCTTTCCTCAGGGTGTAGCTACAGGAGTTTCTGCTTGAAAGAGGAGGGGTGAACAACTGTTCTAAAGAAACCAATAGACACAGCATCTCATTCACAACAAAGAATTTAAAACATCTCATTTACACAAGTGTGCCAGCAGTGCCAATATTACAACAGACCTTAATGTGTCATTAGGTTTGGTGACTTCCACTTCATCCTGCCATATGTCCTCCGTGTGTGTGTGTGTGTGTGTGTGCTCGCAAGAGCGTGCATGCCAGTCCTTGGTCTTTAACACAGGGCCTGGGCCCCGTCCCTGAGCTCTTGTGTTCAATCTAACACTCTACTAGTGAGCCACAGCTACACTTTTGGCTTCACCTCCACCATACACTGAATACTTGAAAACCTTCCAAGCATCTCTGTAAGGAAGATGATGGTACAAGTTGGCAGAGATGGGGTAAAATGTTGTCTTCCCCATGGCAGGTCTACTCCATGCCAGATTTTTTCTTTTTACTTTTTTCTTCAGATCCTGGGGCTTGACCTCAAGGCCTGGCCACTGTCCTTGAGCTTTTGTACTCAAAGCTGGCACTCTACCACATGAGCCAGAGCATCACTTCCAGCTTTTTGGTAATTAACTGGACACAAGTCTTACAGACATTCCTGCCCATGCTCACTTCAAACTGCGATCCTCAGATCTCAGACACCTGAGTAGCTAAGATTAAAGCTATGAGCCACCTACACTCGGCACGACATTTTTTTCTAAAAGTTTTCCTATCACAAAAAGAAAGAAAAAACATTTCCCTTAACAAGATGTGATTATTCCTGTTTTACACAGAAACATGAAGCTCAGGAAGGGTGCAGCATTCATTTTAAGCTAAAGACCCAAACGGAGGAACGTGGCGATGGCGGCAGAGGTGGGAGAAGCAGGCGGGAGGTGGGGGATGGTTGAGCCCCTTGACCACTAGACTCCACCCCTCACCCACTGGCTTAATGACTGGCCACAAAACTCAGTGGGCATGCCTTAAAGGATGTAATCACGTTCCTTATTGGCCTGGGGGATATGAATGCAAGAAGCACCGTGATTGGTGGATCATAGACCAATGGAAAGGCCATACAGTGTCCTCGAGGCAGCAATTCTCGCGATATTTGACGCAGGCTCTTGTGACTCCGGTTGTGATGGTAACTATAAAGACCACACTACAGTTCGGTGACCAGGCCAACTGTCTCCTCGCAAGCTGGACTTTGAGGACATGAGCTCTCACCGTGAGATGTTTGGTCGGGGACGCGGTTTTGGCCCAGAGGGTGGGAAGCGCTCTGGTATATATAAGATCGGTCGCAGACCCATCCGTGCACCCGGCCTCGCCCGTGAGTCCGGGCTTCCACAGATAGCAGGCCTTATCCGTGACCCGGGGCCACCACAAACAGACAGGGTCCTCCCTCGCATAGATGGAGGCCTCCCACAGATAGGCCTCCCTGGACCCCAACTCTCCGACTACAATTCAGAGTCTGAATTAGAAGTGATATTCTCAAGAGGAGTTGAATTTCAGGGTGACAGAGATTCTAGCTCCTTCGCAGAAGACAGGGATGGTGCTAAGTCCCCACTGTTCAATTTCATTGCCGAGGATACAGGCAAGCAGCACTCTACCTACCAGGTGGCCCGAAGCCAACTCAAATTCCCCATGTGGGAAAGCAGCTCTTCCATCCTGTCTGCCCCTTGGGCAGAAGCAGCCCCACCCCCTAGGGGAAGACGAATACTGGTTCCCAGGGGGAGAAGCATAACGATCTCTAGCCAAATGGGAGCAGAGCAGGCCTCTGCCACCCTTCAGCAGCCCAGTAGGCCCAAGACTCGAAGGGCCTGGAAGGAGAGAGATAGAGGCAGGGAAGTTAGCAGGATGTTCAGTCAGAAAGACCAGCGATCCTCCTCCGACACTGATAGTGAATGCAGTAGGAGGCCACGGACCAGGCGGTCCCGTAGACAGAATTGTAGAAGCCAGGTCTATTCTGACAGCCCCAAGGAATCAGAAAGCAAAACTGGAAGTTCTGATGATGAGGATGAAGATATTTTCTATTCAATGCCTGGAAATTTGCTGCCCTCTTCACCCCAGGAACCAAAGACTATCAAAGAAAAGCAGAGAGTTCTAGAAGAAACTTCCTGTAAGATAAAACAAAGTGTGACCAGGGAATGCCCAGAAGCAGTTTCTGCTGCAGGTGATATGCCCAGAGGCAACCTTACAAAGAATATAGCTATGGAGAAGAAACTTCCAGAGGGTCCTTTAAGAGTTACACTGGGAAGAAACACCCCTTCTTGGAGGCAGATAATGAAGACACCTCCCCTGGAAGCAGCTGCATTACCACCTATCTTGGGTATTCCTCCATGTGGGGGTTCCAAGGCAACTTCTACTCTGCATCCTGGACCAAAGCAATACAAGCAAGGCAATACTTTGAAGAGATTTGGGGCTTGGAAAAGAAGGAAGTCCTACCCAGTGGCTAGAGAAGTTGATGAGGGAAACAGAGATCCTGGTCAGCAGGTCCAGGTGAGTAAACCATTCCCCCCCCCACCATGCACCTGCCTCCACAAGTTCACACATCAACTTTCCATCTGCTTTTTTGGCCAATCCTGGGGTTTGAACTCAGGGCATGGGCACTGCCCCTGAGCTTCCTTTGCTCAAGGCTAGCACTCTAGCACTTCAGCCATAGTGCCACTTCCAGTTTTTTGTTTTTGGTAGGATATGGGGCTTGAACTCTGGGCCTGGGCCAGGCCTTGAGCTCTTCAGCTTGAGGCTAAGGCTCTGCTGACTTGAGGCACAGCATTACTTCCCTGGCTTTTTCTGTTTATGTGTTACTGAGGAATTGAGCCTAGGGCTTCATGCATGCTAGGCAAGTACTCTATCCTGACCCACATTCCCAGCTCTCCCTCTGCTTTTTGTCCTGGGGTTGTAACTGGTGGCCCATAGTCATTAGGATGCCCAGTCCAGAGTCCTTGTTGTATGGAGATATCACATGAGCACGGTAGGTGCTAGTCAGGGTTTTCCAGGTTCTTTATTTTCTGCCTCTCCTGACAGGGGCTGGAATGGAAAGAGGGATGGCTGCTAATTTAAGTCTGGAGTCTGCTTACAGTCTGAGCAGTGCAGCTTCAGTATCTCATCAACTTCTCAATTCCCTCCTCCCAACTCTTCTGCAAGCCTGCCTGGACTTTTTATACTCCATGTATTTCTTTGGTCAGCTCTGCCTGCTGGCCTGAGGCTGACAGAGGCAGAAAGTGCTGATGAAATGAGCCCCTCACAGTGAAAGAACCTGCATGCATACCATCATATTAAGTGACTAAGCTAGGCTCAGAAAGACAAATCCTGCATGATTCCTCAGATGCACAGAAGGTAGCTATAAGGCAAGTAAATTGACATGACCACACATGTGGAACGATTTGATGGATCTGGTGAGAGATAAGGAGAGAAGAAAAGAAGACAAGAGGGTGGGGAGAATGTGATAGAATTACTTTGAAGTCAGGATGAATAAGTGATAGTGAAAATCATTTAATAAATTACAAGAGCGGTTTTGAAAAGGTCATGGAAGGAGCAGGGATAAGACAGGTATAAGAAAGTATGATTGAAATACATTAAAGCATGGAAAAATCAAATAAGATAATAGAAAGTAGGCAAAATGAAGGATTTTAAAAAAGAGAGAGAACAAAAGAAATGAGATTTTCATCTCCCCTTTCTATCCATCCTAATCCCAAATCCTAATGATATATATTTAGTAAGCCATTTTTCTGTCAGCTTCCAAAGTGCAAGCCAGATCTACCTAACTTCTGCAAGCATGGGGGAGAATTCAGCAATGTCGACCACCACATTGGAGACTCACATGATGAGGTGGATTTTCATCCTTTTCCACAGATACAGGGGGACATCATGCTCAAAGGCCATGTAAATTCAGGTGAGTCTTAGGGATATGAGAATATCCAGCATGTGGAAATGGGAGAAATGGACTCAGACTACCTTCTAGGTTGCCCTGTCTAGGGAGTAACACTCCCAACAGGACACGGGATGTGGGCATGGCTGATCTCAGGCAACCATGTTGTTTTGCAGATGGGGATTGTACAGAGGAATGATTTGTAACAGTGCTAAAACTCCAGAGCAGAAATAGACTATCAGCATAACAATCTTTTCTAGCATCCAAAGAAGATCCAAAGTCCCACAGGGCACAGTGGTAGCTGGGGTGACATTTGGGGACAAGGGAAAGCAAGAGGCCCAGATAGGGCTGGAATTGCTGATCAGAGCAGTTCCAAGTTTCTGCCCACAAACAGAGATGAGCCTTATTTTGAGAGTCTGCCAGGCCATTCCTGCCTCACAGGGAAATTAGAAAGCTGGAATTTTGTGTCTTTTTCAGATGACCGGGAACAACCTATGTATTACCATGATAAGGAAACGCCACTACAAGCATCTGGAGAACAAGGCTGTTCCCAGGTAATGCCTTTAGTCTGTATGAATGTTGTCCCCAGGTATATGGTCAGCTTCATGTCTGGGACAATTTGTTTTACATGCAATTTCCCATCACACACTCCATGCAGGAAAAAATCATTCTCTGTATTGAAGGTTCTATGTGGATTATGCCACAGTGCTGTGGGATATGGGGAGTCTCTAAAGCATAGGAATGGGTGAGAGGATGATGGGAGAAGGCTCATTTTTATTCTCTTTTCTCCTGGGCTAGTGTCTGATGGTACACGGTGATATAGAGAAGCTCAAGGAACAACTAGGTATGATGGATTCTGGGGCAGAGGCAAAGCTGGGAGCAGAAAGACTTGAGTGTTGGGGAGCAAGTAACTGGGGGAAGCTCATGAAGTACAGGCAGCATTAGAGGGCAAGACATTCCCCTGGGAGGAGAAAACAGGCAAGCCAAGCCTTCAGCCTTCTGTGAGTTGACTGCTGAAGCATACTCAAACTGCAGCGCATTTTCTAAATGTGGCTTAGGTTCTGCCAGCCAGTACCAGATATCCTCCCTTAAAACCTTTAAATGTATTTCCTTTATTTTCCCTAGTTTGTGTGGCTTGTCTATTATTTGTTCTTCTGTTTGCTTTTAACAAGTCACGATTAAGAACTACTAGTTTCAAGTTGTTCAGATGTCAAAGACATTTGCACATTGAGTTCAGGTGATGGTTGGTTAATAGCAGAGCTGTTTAACACAAACTAGAGGGAGTCAAATTGCAGGGGTTTAGGTTTTTTGGTGGAGGGATTCCTGTATCCCCATGCCTGGAGTACCCATTATGCTTCTCTATTTCAGCGGCTATTCAGTCCCTCACTGAGAAGTTCCAGTCCCTTGGAAGTAAGTGTTTGTTTCACGAAACACCTCGCGATTCATACTGTTAATGAAGGCCTCTAACTGGTCCTGACTCTGCTTTGCTTGACAGTTTAAATCAGTCAGTACCTGTGGAACCTGGAAGGTGTTGCTCAATTGCTTCAGAACAGTTCTTCTACACCCAGTGCCTCCCCCGGGACCCTTCATCTCCCCCCCACCACACACACACCCCTGGTCCACTCCAGTTGAAACAGTTTCGAATAAAGTGCATCCATCCAATGTTATACAGTCTGCCATCTTCCTCTCTGGGGTGGAGGTCATGGGAACAGGAGAAGAGTGGGGGTGGACATGTCTCACAGCAGTGAAAGGACAGTACCACTGGCATCATTATGTAGGCTTTCCTCCTGAGTGGAGTGCAGGCCCACCTCTCAGCAGGAGTCCTGCACTTAAGCTTACCTTGGTTCCCTCAGTCTGAGCTCTGGATTGATTTGTTCTGGCCACATTGATTTATTGCCCTCTGCTAATACCCTTCCTTCCAAGAGCTGATGATCCCCTTCCAGAGCGCCAGTCCCTCCTGCCTTTACTCCTTTGTTTTGCTGCCCTGCTTCTCCCATATCACCCTTCTTTTCTGTCCTGAGAAACCTTGATTTTTCCCACAGCCTCTTTCATAGAATATTTTCAACAGATACTAGAGCATACAAGTATGTTCCAGTTCCAACAACTGTACCAAGATCTCCCTCTGGACTCACTAGCTCTGGTGACACCACATAGAGGGACTAAACTCAGAAACTTTGCATTGTTCTCAGTTCCTGCTGAGCCCTAATGTTGCCTTAAGCAAAAAAAAAGCTAAGGTATAGCTCCCAGATCCTGAATTCCAGCCCCCATACCACAATAAAAAATTTAAAAAGATAAGCAGAGCTCCCACTATATGGGAGGTGTCATAAGGGAGGGCACCTGGGAGTATGCTGTGAAGGGCTTAATCTTAGGAAGCTTCCCATACCTAATGATTACTTTTGCTATATTAGTGTAGAGCCTGATCACATCCAAGTAGGTGGCAGAGCAAGAGGAATATATGGGAAGGAATGTGAGTACTGAGAACAGAAGAAAGTACAGACTTGTCTTTGGGTTGGAGGTGGAGATAGGAGTCTGTCCTAGCACCACTGGGCTAACGTGGGTGAAATTGGCAAAGGGTCAATCAGGAGTTTATGACACTAAACAATAGAATTCGTGACTATCACTCACCTTGAGAATTCCCTACTGTGGGTGGAACCTCACAGACGCCAGAGGGAGGCCAGCACAGTGCTAGACCTCTGTACAGTCCGGGAAACCTGACCTGACTTGTTGACTTGGCTTGCTTGCTCAAGAACAATTTAACACTAGCTGGAGTTGCAGGAGGAGGTCACTTATCTCTCAGTACTCTGAAAGGCCATGTTGGGAGCCAGGTACCAGTGGCTCACACTACACAGGAGGCTAAGATCTGAGGATTCCTGTCCAAAGCCAGCCTGTGAGACTCTTCCCTCCAATTAACTACCCCAAAGCCAGAAGTGGAGCTATGGCTCAAGTGGTAGAATGCTAGCTTTGAGCAAAAAAGCTCAAGGACAGTGCCCAGACATAGTTCATGCCCCAGAGCTGGCCCATATATAATAGGCCTTGTTAGGAAATGAAGTCCAGGGAGTCCTAGCACCTGGGCTAGTGGAGCTTTAACTGGTTCTCAATAATGGTGATTATGTTAATCTGAGCTAAGCACCTTGAGGTAGGAAAGGAACTGGATATCTCCAGGACAGTCCCACTTCTAAATGAGAGAGAATACTTGAGGGAAAGGAGGCATATAGAAAGAACTAAGTGGTTCAGCATCCTTTCTAGTGGCAGAAAGCCATATGTAGAGCTGTAACACAACAGGAAGAGCATCAGACTTAAACAAAAAAAAAAGCTAAAGTATACAACCCAGATCCTGAATTCCAGACCCAGTACCACAATAAAAGTAAAAAAGATAACCAGAGCTCCCACTAGATGGGAAGTGTCATAAGGGAGGGCACCTGGGAAGTATGCTGTGGAGGGCCTAATAAGATGGCTCCAGAAGGGAGTTGCTTGGCTGTCAAGGTCATTGCACAGCCTTCAGAACATATCAGTGCTAAATCAGAGGTTACATATAACCTGCATGAGCTCCTTCTGTGGCTAGGTGCCCATTCCAGTGCACATCTGTGGGATCCACTCAGTCTGTTGTTCATAGTCAGGCCATCCAGACGCAATTACCGTGATGTGATGCCCAGGGACCTACATTTGCACCTGCACAAGGCCCTGGTGATGTGATGCCCAGGGGCCTGTGTAGGGAACTGCTCAGGCCACAGTGAGGGATGCACAACCTCTATTAAAGAGAGGCCTTGGCCCTGATCGCCTGGCCAGCCAGGCTCTTTTCCTGCTCTCATAAAGAGCCCTGCAGCCTCAGTCTGCTCTCATCTGAGCTGAGTAGTAGGATGCAGGACATGATCTGGAGCACTGCAGGGCAGTCTCACTTGTGGCTGGGAGAGGACATGATGTAAAGGGGTCCAAGCACAGAAAGAAGTGAGGGGGTCCTGCCTCCTTCTGTCCCAGGGGGCCCAGATGGGCTTCTCTCACCTGATACTGATTGTGTGTCTTACTCCTGTGCAGAACAAAGGCTCAGCTCTGGCTACTTCCTGTGGTGAGCACCCTACCGTAACTTGAGAGTCATCTGAATGTGGAGCAAGGAGACCATGTGTTTGGAGGGAGATGGCAGGGCTGACAAAGCTTTTCCCCAAGGGTTCTGTACCATGTTCGTCACTAGTTACTAATTACCCCATGCCTCCCAAAGCAGGGCCCAGTCTAGAGCTTAGCCTCCTTGAAACTAGCCTAGAAGTCTGTTGGTAGAGTCTGGGCCATACTACCTCATTCAGACACCAATTTTCTGTGTTACCTTTTGAGGCACCACCTGGTAGAGGTCAGTTATGGCTTATTGCATGATCAGGCCCACCTTTCCAGGTATAGGATTGAAGTGAATGGCTAACCTATTTTGGCTCTGAAGTGATGATTGGTCCCACCCAGTGTGCATGTGTGACTTTCTGAGACACAGGGAACAGAAGGGAAACAGAGTAAGTACATATGCAGTGTGGTCCCAAGCCTGACTCATGCTCCATGGCCCAACCTATGTGCTTCCCTTTCCCTCTGCATGTGCTGATGTCCCATGGGACCATTCTACTACAAAGAGCAGGGGGAAATGCTGCTCTCAGGAAGCAAGCCTGCACATCATCAGCAATCTACTAGGAGGACTTAAACATCTCATTCATCCAAATACACCACAATGCCACCATTTTGAAATCCTTGAACCTGTCAATGGGTTTGGTGATTTTGATTTTCACCTACCCCATGCTCTCCTGTTTTAGTATTTGAAAACACACTCTAGTATCAGGAGCCAGTGGCTTATGCTTTATAATCATAGCAAATCAGGAGATGTGAGGATTGTGGTTCAAAGCCAGCCCTGGCAAGAAAGTCCATGATACATACTCCTATCTCCAATAACCAGCAAAAAGCCAGCTTTTAGCAAAAGAGCTGACAGCACCCTGGCCCTGAGTTCAAGCCCCAGAGCTGGCAAAATTTCATCCCTTACAGATTGAAGACCCTGTCTCTATTGCTCCTCCTCCTGAATCAGACCTTTCTCCCTCAGAGTAGAAGAATTTTATTCATGTACACATACAATATGACCACCTAGAATGCTCTGTCTTCCATTTTTTTCCTCTGTAAGCCTCTTGGGAAAGGGAGCTGGCATAACTTTCACTTGCCTCCTCTATCTCAGCTCTCCTCCCTCAAATGTGAATTTATCTTGATTCTCAGGCCTATCTATAGGCCTGGGCCAGGGCTGAAAGAAGCCCTCCCAATTGTCTGGTGGTGACGGAGAAGACAGGACATAGAGCTCATTTTTAAAAATTGTTCTGTGAGCCTAGCACAGTGGCTCATGCTTGTAATCTTAGCTACTCAGGAAGCTGAGATCTGAGGATTAAGGTTCAAAGTCTGGGCAGGAAAGTCTGCAAGATTCCTCTCCAAGAAAAGCACCAAAAAAAGTCAGAAGTGGAGCTAAGGCTCAGGTGGTAGAGCACTAGCCTTGAGCACAAAATCTCACCAGCAATGCTCAAGCCCTGAGTTCAAGTCCCACCACTGACACCAAAAATGTCCAGCCAGGAGCTGGTGGCTCATTCCTGTAATCCTAACTACTCAGGAGGCTAAGATCTGAGGACTGCCAGTTCAAAGCCAGCCTGGGCGGAAAATCCATGAGACTCTTACTTCTAATAAACTACTCAGAAAAAAGCCAGAAGTAGCACTGCAGCCCAAGTGGTAGAGAGCTAGCCTTGAGCACAAAAAGGCTCTGGGATAGCATTGAAGCCCTGTGTTCAAACCCCAGGGCTGGCAAAAAAAGTCTTGTGACCTCAGGAGGCAATCTAGAAAATTTGAGGTAGGACACACAAAATGTCCCCCAAAAGTTTGTGCCATGAGTGTGATACAGTACACAGCCAGAACCATTCGTTCACGCACATAAAAGATGCATCATTAGAAGCTGACTTGTACTTTTCAATTTAGGGCTATAGAGTAAATTGTCTGTAGAAGGGTTGGTTGTCTGGCCAGGACTTGAAGGATGTAGCTGTATTGTTTCTTGGCCATCTCTTTTGGCTGCTGGAGGGCCATTTCACCCAAGTTGGCCCAGTGGCATTAGGGCAGGTTCACTCCTCCACTTCTAGCACAGAGACAAGCATCCACTTTTCTATGTTCCAGGTACCCTTATTTTCCCTCATATTTCCCATAAATTTCCTTTTGTTTACCATGCAATAAGATGTGATCAGGTCTCTAATGATACAGAAGAAATCACCAGGTATGGGAATTGAGTTTCTAAGATGAGAGCTAAAAAATGAGAACAATGCACAGTTTCTAACAGTATAGTTTTTTCAAGATAATGAGTCCAGGGCTGGGAATATGGCCTAGTGGCAAGAGCGCTTGCCTCGTATACATGAAGCCCTGGGTTCGATTCCCCAGCACCACATATATAGAAAACGGCCAGAGGTGGCGCTGTCGCTCAAGTGGCAGAGTGCGAGCCTTGAGCAAAAGGAAGCCAGGGACAGTATTCAAGCCCTGAGTTCAAGGCCCAGGACTGGCCACAAAAAAAGAAAAAGATAAGAGTCCAGAGGGAGAACTAGAACTCCAGAAAGCAGAAAACGGACTTGTGGGTGGGGACCAGGGATGGGACAGTGAGAAAACAAGGGTAGAGATGACATTGTCTACAAGGAAATGTACCATGCCAGGAGCTAGTGGCTCGTGCCTGTGGTTTTAAGTGATCAGGAGACTGAGATCTGAGAATCATGGTTCAAAGCTCGCTCAGGCAGGAAAGTCCACAAGATTCTTATCTCCAGTTAACCACCTAAAAACCAGAAGTGAAGCTATGGCTCAAAGTGATAGAGCACTAGCCCTGAGCATAAAAGTTCAGGGACAGCACCCAGGCCCTGAGTTCAAGCCCCACAACTGACAAAGAAAAGGAAAAGGAAACGAAACTAATGTACTTATTACCTGATTTATGTAACTGTAACCCCTCTGTACATCACCTTTATAATAACAATAAAAATAGGATATTAAAAAGGCAAATGGAATAGAACTTTGCTCCCTAATACCTACTGAAATGATTTTATGGGAGAGGCCACAGAGAAGGACCATGGAGAGATTAGTATTTCTCAGGACAGAAATGAATGATGAGATAGGGGAAGCAGGGCAGCAAAGCCAAGGAGGAAAGGCCAGAGGAACTGGAGCTCCTGAAAAGAGGAGTGTTAGCAGAGGTCAATATGCCAGTGTAGCCTGGTCAGATCCATCCAGAGCTCAGAATGAGGGAACCAGGGCAAGCCTGAGTGCTCAGAGGTAGGCCTAGGCTCCACTCAGAAAGAAGGCCTACCCTACAGTGCCAGTAGTATTAACTTTCCATTGCTGTGAGATGCAGCATCTCCCACCCTTCTCCTGTTCCTATAACTCTATGAAAGTCAGAGAAAGAGAGACAGAGACAGAAACAGAGAGAGACATGGAGACAGACAGAGAGCAGACCACAGATTTCAAGAAGCACTTTAACTTGGAATTGCTGTCAGTTGGGGTAGGCAGGGATATATGAAGGTGCCAAAAGGAGGCACTGAATGGAAAATAAGCAGTGTGAAAACGCTAGACTTTAACTCTTGGACTCCACAGGTACTAGCTTCCTAGCTTCTTATCTTCTATGAAGATGCTGTGTTCAACCAGTCAAGGAGAGCAGAGTCAAGGACAAGCAGCCATCAGAGAAAAGGAAAAATTATTAATTTGCTATCCTCTTTGTTCATCTTCCCTCCTGACCTGGGGCCTTACCCCACTTCCCACGACACTGTGGCAAGATTCCCACAGAATCCTCAATAGAAAGAAGTTTCCTTCTATCCACTGGTTTCCTAATGAGATGGTATATGTATTTTCATTTAACATGCACATGGGACCCACCATCTAGCTGGGATCAGCATTTCTGCAGGCCAGAGAAGGAATTACCTAGGAGCAGCTGTGTTCTTTAGATGGTTCTTGTGGCCTTTCCAGACCTGGTGAGTGCAAATTTGACTCCTGATTTCCTGAAAGATGTCACCAAGATCTAGCTTCCTGGCTTCCATGTCAGGTAGGGATGGTTCTTGACAGACTCTCAAGTGAGACACTATTTCTCTCTGGTGGCAGAAATTTGTACCTGCTGTGCCTGGCAATCTCACCCTCTGTCAGTTTGTCTTCCCTGAACTCCAAATGCCACCCTAGTTACTGTGTCTCCCCAGGACTGTGGTTAGATACCAGAAAAGACTCAATATCTATTTCTGGATTGGAGTTTGGGAACTGTTACTAATCTCTCCCACTGAGTAAATCCTACTTATATGAGAGTAAGCTTCCTGAGAGCAGTACTAGCCTCGCCATTTTCATATGTTACCACAGAACCAGGGTAGCCTGGGAGCAAGACTGGTCATCTCCCTCTAGAAGACGGAAATGGTTGTCTCTCTACTCCATGTACTGCTTTTTCCATTGCCTTCAAGCCTAGAATCCGCTGCAGAAGGTGGAGGGCTTCTGGACATGAGGTTCTTCCGTCTCTTGTAGAAGGATTCTGATTTTCCTGGAACATGTGAATCTCTGGAATGGTGATTACTAGTGCTGAATCACACAAGGACTATATTTGTGAAAAGTGATTAAAATCTCAGTGGAAGAAATTTACTTTTAGTAGGATAAGGTCAGGTCAACTATAGGATGACAATGACCGGCATTGTATTTTAAGGGGTGAGGATCTTGCCTCATGCAAGTGCTAGCCTCGAGTGTAATCTTCCTTCTTGTATTTCACCTATTTCTGGAAATTACATGCATGCACCACTTTGCTCAGCCATGTTTTTCAGAAGAATTTTCTATATGCCTACATTTGTGACCACAATGTACCTAGACACACCTCACCAAAAATCAGAAATGACCCCGTTCCACTTAGAAGAAATGGAAAATGAGAAAATGTGAATATGGAAAGGACTTCTTGGAAATTGAGGACAGATGGGTCTGAACTTGAGTTGTGATAATAAGGATTCAAATACCTGTGATATGACTCATCATTAAAATCTGTAGGTCTCACCTAACAACCCCCAGAAGGAGGCCAAAACCATTCCGGACTACTGAGAAGCGAGGAGGATGGATCTCAATCACCACTGCTGGCTGGCTTGCTAGCTCATGGGTCCTTGCACTCTAACAAAAGTCTCAAAAGGAGACCAGGTTTTATGTCAACAAGGTGAAACATATTGGGGAATGAAGTTTAGTGAACCCTGGCACATGGCTCAAGTAGGACTTTACTGGGGGTTCACAGTATCCCTGAATCAAGGTTAGGACACACCTACTAGTCAACCTCATTCTGAGCTCATTTTGACCCAAATAGCAGGATGCATGACAGGATCAGAGTCTGCAGGAAGTTCCACTTGTCCTGGCTTAGAGAGGACACTTGGGGAAAGGGGATGCAGAGAAAGAAAGAAATGAAGGTATACCTACTTCCTTCCAATAGGTAACTTCTCTGATCTGAGTCTTAGAATCTGCCCCTTACAACTCAGAGCCTAAAGGCCCAGGTCCTACCACTGCCATTAGTGTGCATGCTATAACAATAGTATCATAGATTTCGTTTAACTATGAACAGAGAGACCATATGTTCAAAGGGAGAAGGCAGGGCTAACAAAGCTAAAAACCAAGGGTTGTGGGAAAAGGGCCTCAAGTGTGATTCACAGCATACCACAAAACTGATAGGGAAAAGGAGGAAGTCCATAGTCTGTCATCAGTGGTCTTCATACATTTTCTGGGGAAAAAAAGAACATTTGTAGGATACAGGCTTCATGATTACTATTTGATTACTATAATAAACAACCTCATGTGGCAGTAGGTCTATGACAGTGACACTGTATTGACAGTCATGGGCATTTTCTGCCAGTAGGATGTCGAAAATCTTTTCTGAGGGCTGGGAATATGGCCTAGTGATAGAGTGCTTGCCCCGTATACGTGAAGCCCTGGGTTCAATTCTTCAGCACCACATATATAGAAAAAAAATCCAGAAGTGGTGCTTTGGCTCAAGAGGTAGAGTGCTAGCCTTGAGCAAAAAGAAACCAGAGACAGTGCTTAGGCCCTGAGTTCAAGCCCCAGGACAGAAAAAAAAGGAAGAAAGGAAGGAAGGAAGGGAGGAAGGAAGGGAGGGAAGGAAGGAGGGAGGGACAAACGAACGAAAGAAAGAAAGAGAAAGTTTGAAAGAAAGAATCTTTTGGGCCGTGCCTCCACATCCAACAGAAGCCCGAGTGAGGGGCCGTTACACATGGGAAGACAGGCTCAGGGGTGCCACTCTCATTCTAAGCTAGACACCCAGACAGACGAATTGAGAGAAGGGAAAAGGAGGACACGCCCTTTGACTGCCATGTTCCGCCTTCTGACTACCAAGTTCCGCTCCCACCCACTGGCTCACTGATCTGTCCATCACAGGAACTCGGGGGCGGGGGGGTGGGGCGAGGGCGTTAGCTGCGAAGAAACTAGTCGCATTGCTATTGGCTAGGGCCTTGGGAGGCATGACAACAAAATGGCACCTGGCTGGCAGACGGCAGGCCAATAGGAAGGCTATATAGTGTCCAAAAAGGCCGGAAAGCCTGGCAATATCTGACGCAGACGTTTGTGGCTCCTGTGAACGTCACTCTGGTCACGCGGTGACCAGACCAACGGTCTCCCCAGCTAGACGCTGGGGATATGAACTTTCGCCGTGAGATGTTTGGCCGGGGACGCGGTTCGGGGGCGGATAACAGGAATCGCTTCAATGTCTATAGAGGTCGCGGAAGAGGCGCCAGGGCACCTGGTCTCGCCCGTGGTTCAGGACTTCCACAAATAGGCAGAGGCCACTCTGAGCCTCAAAGCTACAGGTTTGAACCAAAATTAGAAACGTTATTGTCAGGAGGAGCTGAAGTTCGGGGCAGCAGGGGAGAAGCTCGCTCCTTAGCAAAAGAGCGGAAGGGTGTCCTGTGTTCAGTGGTCAGTTTCAATGTCGAGGTTATGCTTAAAGATCACAGTACCTACCAGATGGCCCGAGGCCAGATCAGAATCCCTAGACAGCAAATTTGTGCTGCCAAAATGTCTGCCACTTGGGCAGAAACAGCCCCAGCCCCTAGGGGAAGAGGTGCAATAGTCCCCAGGGGGATAAGCACTCTGGTCCCTAGCCACGTGGGATCACAGCAGGCCTCTGTGACTGCTCAGCAGCCAACTAGGCCCAAGCCTCGCAGAGCCTGGGAGGAGAGAAAGAGAGCCAGAGAAGCTAGCAAGTTGGTCAGCCAGAAAGCCCAGTGGTCATCCTCTGACAGTGAGACTTTAGAAGAGTATCAAAGGAAGCCAAGGAGGAAGCCACAGAGAAGGCTGCCCCATACATTTATTCGTAGATGCCAGGCTGAGACTGACAGCCCCAAGGAATCAGAAGGCATAACTGGAAGCTCTGATGACAGGGATGAAGAAATACCGAGTGACTCTCTACTCTCTTCTCCTCAAGAACCAAAAGCAATCAAAGAAAAGCAGAGAATGATGGAGGAAATTTCATGTAAGAGAAAACAAAGTGTGATCAGGGAATACCCAGGAGCTGCTACTGAAGCTGCTGCAGGTGACATGCCCAGGGCCAGTGCTACGAAGAAAATGGCTGAGGAGAAGAAACTCCCAGAGGGTCCATCAAGAGTTACCCTGGGAAGAAATACCCCTTCTTGGAGACAGATGATGAAGACAACTCCCCTGGAAGCAGCTGCATTACCCCCGATCTCAGGTGGTCCTCCATTTGGGGGTTCCAAGGCAGCTTCCTCTCTGCATCCTGGTCCAAAGCAGTATAAGCAAGGCGATGATCTCCAGAAATATGGGGGTTGGAAGAGAAGGAATTCCGGCTCAGAGGCTAGAGAAGATGAAGAGGCAAATAGAGATCCTGGTGTGCAGTCCCTGGTGAGTAAACCATCTTCCCCCTCCTGTCACCATGCACCTGTCTCCACCAGTGCACACATCTTTGCCCACGTTCCCTCTGCTTTATGTTACTGGTTGTGACTGGTGGCCCATAGTCATTAGGATGCCCAATCCAGGGTCCTTGTTGTTGTACGAGGGATATCATGAGAACACTTGGTAGTTGCCAGTCAGGGTTTGTCAGACTCTGTGTATTTTCTGCCCTTCCAGATGAGGGCTGAGGTAGAAGCAGGGCTGGCTGCTGATTTAAGTCTGGAGTCTGCTTGCAGTCTGGGCTGAGCAACTTCAGGGTCTCATCAGTGACCTAATTCCTCCCTCTCAGCCCTTCTGCAAGCCTGCCCGACACAAGCTTAGGGTTTTGGATACTCCTCGCTTCTCCTTGGTCAGCTCTGCCTCCTGGCCTGAGGCTGACAGAGGCAGAAAGTGCTAATTAAGTGAGCCTCCAATAGTGGAAGGAACTGCATCAGATTAAGCGACTAAGCTAGACTGGGAAAGACAAATAAATACTGCGTGATTCCTCAGAAGTGCAGAAGCTAGCTATAAAGTAAATAAGTGGGCATGACCACAAACATGAGGCCATTTGAGGGAACTTGTGGAAGTCGGGAAAAGAATAAAGGAGGAGACCAGGGTGAGGATAGCCAGAATGTGGAGCCATAATGAATAGGTCATACTGATAACCATTTAATAAATCACAAAAGAGATTTTTTAAAGAGTGTATAAAAGAGGAATAAGACAGTAATAAGGACATGAATATGATTGAACTGTATGTTTATAGAAATACTTTAATATACACACTATCTGTAATAAATATTATATAATAAAACAGTAAGCAAAAATAATGGTAAAATAAGGAAAAAAGCCAGGCACTGGTGGCTCACACCAGGATAGGAAAGTCCATGAGACTCTTATCTCCGATTAACCACAAGATAACTGGAAGTGGCACTGTGGTTCAAAAAGTAGAGTGCTATCCTTGATCTGCAGAGGTCAGAAACAGCACCCAGGCCCAGAGTTCAAGCACCATGACCAACAAAAAGCGAGGAGGGGGGGGAGAAATGAGCATCCTAGTTATTGGTTTTCCTTTTTTGTCAGTGTAAAAATGCATACTCAGAAATTTTTCTTTTAGCTTCCAAAGTACAGGCCAGATCCACCTAACTTGTTAATACCTGGAGGAGAAATCCGCAGTGGTTATCACTACACTAGAGACTCACCAGTTCAAATGAAATCGCAGCCCTTCCCCCAGAGACAGCAGCACATCCCATCCACAGGTCCTGCAACTTCTGGTGAGTCTTGGGGTATGTGAGCAGTGGAGGGGACAGGTGGAAGAGGGAAACATCTATTTCCATTCGTTCTGGAGGAGAAAGAGGCCTTGTGATTGCTTCTAGATTGCATTCTCATCTGAACAGCATTTCCCCAGGACTAAAGTTGTGACAGGGCTGGTCAGCACAGCTGGTCTTTTAGGTGGGGATTGTACAGGAAGATGACTAGTAACAGGGCTCAGTCTCAATCCAAAAGTAGACTTTTTGCACATCCGAGCCTTTTCTAGCATTCAGTTCAGAGCCACAGTCCTAGGAGGCCTGAGTTGGTAGCTTGGGTGACATCTCAGGGTAAGAAAAGGCAGGCTCAAGCCGGGTGCCAGTGGCTCATGCCTGTAATCCTAGCTACTCAGGAGCTGAGATCTGAGGATCATGGTTCAAAGCCAGCCTGGGCAGGAAAGTCTGTGAGACTTTTATCTCCAGTTTTCACCAGAGAGCCAGAAGTGGTGCTATGGCTCAAGTAGTAGAGCACTAGCCTTGAGCTGAAGAGCTCAGGAACAGTGCACAGGCTCTGAGTTCAAGCCCCATGACAGACAGAAAATAAAAGATAAAAAGAAAGAAAGAAAAGGCAGGCTCAGAGAGGGGTGGGATGCCTGGATACAGCAGATACAAGTTGCTGCCAGCACAGGGGGAGGCTACCTCATTTGAGAGTCTACCAGACCATCCCTGCTTCAAAGAAAGCTGATATTTTGTGTTCTGTTTCAGATTACAAGGAGCCACCCATGCATTACTATGGTCCAGAAAGGCCACAACAACCATGTGGACAACCTGGTTGTTCCCAGGTAACATCTTCTGTAGTCCCTGGGAATGTTAGCCCCAGCTATATGGTGGGCTCCTTTTCTAGGTTAAATTAACATACATGCTCAATCCTGTTATACACCCCTTGAAGAAAGGAACCCACCCTTTCTCTTGCACAGAACGGTAGGGTATAGGAGGGGTGTAAGGGCTCAGGATAATGCGGAGGATAAAGAAAGGAGCCCAGCACATTAACCATTGTCTCTTTTTCTTTCTTCTTTACCGGGCTAGTGTCTGAAACTACCTATGGATATAGAGAATCTCAAGGAACAAGTAGGTATGTTGGAGCCCAGGGCAGAGATAGGGGCAGGAGCAAGAAGAAATGCCTGACTGGTTTTGTGTTTGGGGCAGGGCTTTCTATAGGTAAAGATAGCATTACACGAATTAACACACCCCTTGGGGGGGAAAAAAACCAAGGAGGCCTGTGCTTGAGCCTTCTGTGTATTGACTGCTGGGTCATGCTCAAAAAGCAGTGTAATGGCATGGACTCGGCAACTAGTACCAGAGTTCTTTTCTCATGGCCTTTACAGATACCTCCTTTATTTTCTTCATAAGTGATGGTTGGAGTACCTTCTCTGGTATTTATTATATCTTATTTGTCTTTAACTGAATATTTCTGCCATTTCAAAGCCTTGAGAAATCCTAGGTCAATTCTTTAGGTATGGAAGAAACTTCAGTTTTGAATTCTAGTGATGGGTGGGGTCGGTCCCCAGAGCTCTTTGACACTAGCTGAAGGGAGTCAATTTGTGGGGTTATATGTTCCACTGGTGACATCAAGGAGCAAGACAGTGGCATTCCAAACCTGAGAATAATCAGTTATGCTTTTCTGTTTCAGAGGACATACAGTCCCTCACTGAGAAGTTCCAGTCTCTGGGAGGTATGTGTTACTCCAACTGACCACTTCTCAATATTTTTACTGTCAAAGAGGAACTCAGGTTAGCCTCAATTCTTCTTTATTTCACAGAATGAACACATCGTCTTCAAGAAATGCAGCTAGTACCTGTAGTCCAGAGTTGTTACCTACCTTCTTCAGTATGGTTCTTCTTCATCCAGTTCATCCTTTTGACCCCTTGTTTAAGTCCCGCCAACCCCAGTTCATAACAGTTTCAAATTAAAATGCATTTTGTTTTCCATGGTGTCCTCTCTCTCTCTCTCCCTCTCTCTTTCTTTCTCTCTCTCTCTCTCTCTCTCTCTCTCTCTCTCTCTCTCTCTCTCTCTCTCTCTTTCTGTCTCTCTGAGTGGGGAGCTGTCCAATCTCAGAACAGTGAAAAGAGAGTACCACTGGTATTGTAGGGTTGGCTTTTTTCCTGAGTGGAGTCCGGGCCCACCTCTGAGCAGGAGCCCTGCACTCAGGCTTATTGGTTCCCTCAGTCTGAGCTCTGGATTGATTTGTTCTGGCCACACTGACTAACACCCTTCTTTCCAGGAGCTAATGAGCCCCTTCAAGAGCTCCAGTCTCTCCTGCACCTCCTACTTGGTTTTGCTATCCTGCTTCTCCCATCTCAGCTTTCTTTTCTGTCCTCAGCAACTTTGATCTCCCTCATAGCTCTCTACTGGTGTTCTCTCCCATAGAATCATTACAGTAGGTATTAATGGGTGCAGTTCTGCTCCATTACCCACTTTAGAATCAGCCCTTCTTTGGACTCCGTATCTATCCCTTGTGGCACCACACTGATATATTGAAGTCAGAATTTTTCATTTGTATTTATTTCCTTCTGAGACCTTATCTTAAAAATTCATACGTGTTGATTTCCTATTCCATATCCTAAGAGACCATGATAACATTATATTAGGTGGCAGAACATCAGTAACATATAGAAAACATGTGAGGGATAAAATGGGGGAGTTTGGAACAGGAAAAAAAGTGGATGTTAGTCTCTGGATTGGAGATAGAGACAAGTATCACCTAGTGCCACTGATCTAACAGGTGAAATTGTCCTCCAGCAGCCAGAATAGATGTTCAGGAAACAACACTGCCACATTCTCCAAGTCCTGACTAGCCAACCAGCCCTTCCACAGCCAATTTACTCCATGACCCTAAGTTGGAAGGTGTCAGTTACTATCTAATGACACATCATTATTAAAATGAATGGTCCCGGGCTGGGGATATAGCCTAGTGGCAAGAGTGCCTGCCTCGGATACACGAGGCCCTAGGTTCGATTCCCCAGCACCACATATACAGAAAACGGCCAGAAGCGGCGCTGTGGCTCAAGTGGCGGAGTGCTAGCCTTGAGCGGGAAGAAGCCAGGGACAGTGCTCAGGCCCTGAGTCCAAGGCCCAGGACTGGCCAAAAAAAAAAAAATAATAAAATAAAAAATAAAATGAATGGTCCCTTCCATATACCTGTTCACACTACTATGGTACAATTCTTGCACACACACACACACACACACACACACACACACACACACACACACACACCAAACTTGGGGCTCGAACTCAGGGACTGGGCCATGTCCCTGAGGATATTTGCTTATGGCAAGCACTCTTCCATTTGAACCACAGCTCTATACTTTCAGCTTTTTTGTGGGTAATAATTGGAAATAAGAGTCTCACAGGAATTCATGCTCAAGCTATCTTTGAATCACAGTATTCACATCTCAGTCTTCTGAGTAGCTATGGCTACAGGCATGAGTCACTAGCGCCAAACCACAGGACATTTTTCCCTAAAATCCATGTACTGCTATCACCATTACCACCAGACAATTGAAATTACTTACTAAGCGCTGGCCTCAGGCCATGTAGGCCTGACAGTAAGTATAAATCCTTGTTTGACAGAAGAGAGTGAAGGGAGAGGATGCACGTGGCAGTTGAGTAACGTTCCTTTCCCACAAGACTGGGTGTTTACATACAGAACACAAAGGACGACAGAGTGTCACAGATTGGTTGGTGTGTTATCCAGGCTGAGTATACTTGTGAATAAAATTCTGCCACCCTAAGGAGGAAAGATTTGATTCTGGAGGACAGGCCATAGAGACAGGGCCTCCAATCTGTAAGGAATCAAATGGGTGGTTGGACTCTGTTTTCCTCATCTGTGCGGATTTCCAAGTCCTAAAACACAGAAGGACATGGGGTAGGCTGAAGCTGAAATCTCCAAACCCAAGGAGAAGTTCAGTGATTCCAAAATGGTGGCATTGTGGTGTATTTGGATGAATGAGATGTTTGAGTCCTACTGGTGGATGGCTGATGATGTGCAGGCTTGCTTCCTCAGCAGCTATTTCCCTTTGCTTTTTGTAGTAGAATGTTCCTACAGGAGATAGCCACACCCAGAAGGAAAAGGTAGCCGGTAGAATAGGCCATGGAGCATGAGTCAGGCTCGGGACCACACTGCACATATACTCACTTTGTGTACCTTCTGGTGTTCTGTGTCTCAGAAAGTCACACACTGCACACGGGGTAGGACCAGTCACTTCAGAGCCAAAATAGATTAGCCATTCACTTCAATCCTGTACCTGGAAAGGTAGGCCTGATCATGTAATAAGCTATGACTGACCCACATGGTTAATGCCTCAAAAGGTAACACAGAAAATTGGAGTCTGAATGAGGTAGTATGGCCCAGACTCTGCCACTGAGGCTCTGCCACCAGACTTCTAGGCTAGTTTCAAGGAGGCTAAGCTCTAGACTGCTTTGGGAGGCATGGGGTAATTAGTAACTAGTGACGAACATGGTACAGAACCCTTGGGGAAAAGCTTTGTCAGCCCTGCCATCTCCCTCCAAACACATGGTCTCCTTGCTCCACATTCAGATGACTCTCAAGTTACAGTAGGGTGCTCACCACAGGAAGTAGCCAGAGCTGAGCCTTTGTTCTGCACAGGAGTAAGAGACACAATCAGATTATCAAGTGAGAGAAGCCCATCTGGGCCCCTGGGACAGAAAGAGGTGGGACCCCCTCACTTCTTTCTGTGCTTGGACCCCTTTACATCATGTCCTCTCCCAGCCACAAGTGAGACTGCCCTGCAGCGCTCCAGATCATGTCCTGCATCCTACTACTCAGCTCAGATGAGCGCAGACTGAGGCTGCAGGGCTCTTTGTGAGAGCAGGAAAAGAGCCTGGCTGGCCAGGTGATCAGGGCCAAGGCCTCTCTTTAATAGAGGTTGTGCATCCCTCACTGTGGCCTGAGCAGTTCCCTACACAGGCCCCTGGGCATCACATCACCAGGGCCTTGTGCAGGTGCACATGTAGGTCCCTGGGCATCACATCATGGTAATTGCATCTGGATGGCCTGACTGAGTGGATCCCACAGGTGTGCACTGGAATGGGCACCTAGCCACAGAAGGAGCTCATGCAGGTTATATGTAACCTCTGATTTGGCACTGATATGCTCTGAAAGCTGTGCAATGACCTTGACAGCCAAACAGCTCCCTTCTGGAGCCATCTTATTAGGCCCTCCACAGCATACTTCCCAGGTGCCCTCCCTTATGACACCTCCCATCTAGTGGGAGCTCTGCTTATCTTGTTGAGTTTCATTGCGGTACTGAGTCTGGAAATCAAGGCCTGGGAGCTATACCTTCATTGTTGTTTTTTATTATTTTTTTTCTTAAGGCTGATGCTCTCTCCCACTTGTGCCACAACTAAACATCTGGCTTTTTCCTGGCTAATGGGAGTCTCATGAACTTCCCTATCTAGGATGACTTCAGACCAGAATCCTCCAGTCTCAGCCTCCTGAGCATCTGGTGTATAGGATTACAGACTTGAGCCACTGGCTTCTGGCTTGCTTATCTTTTTCTTCAATAACTCTTTGCTGTTTTACCTCTCCATCTTTGTGTGTATGTGTGGACTCATTCTTCAAGACCATAGAGACAAAAGACTTGGTCAGTGGGTGACAGTGTTTCAGTATTCTTTGCATGCCCTTGGAGAGCCCCAAGAAAAGTCTCACCTGGGTCAGGTGCCAGGGCTCCCTGGATGTGGTTTCCCAACATGTTCTTTCATTTTCCTGGGAGAAACGTAATATCCTCCTGGGACTCCAGCTAGGGCCAAGGAGTTCATTTTCTTCATTATGGACATTCTGAGTGGGTGAGATGAATCACATTGTGGGTCTGATCTGCATTTCCTTCATGGGTAAGGATGATGAATACACATTCAAGAATTGACTACCATCCATTTGGACTTCTGATCTGTCCAATCCATTTGCTTATTTATTAATTGGAATGTTTTTTCTTTTGGTGGTTATTTTTCATTTCCCTTTTTGTTAGAAAGTTTAAATTGTTATATTTTAATTTTTATTTGTTATTATAAAGGTGATACATAGAGGGGTTACAGTTACACCAGGTAGAGTTCAGTTTTTGGTCAGCATCACCCCTTCCCTCACTCTTTCCCTGTTTTTCAACCCTGCTTTCTGTCTTGCTCCCACCCATAAGTTATATACTATGTAGTTCACTTTCAATATTACTTTTTTTACTGTTTCATCAGCATCGATTAATAGTATAAGGGAGTTTCATGGTAATAATTCCAGGTGTGTGTATAGTGTGTTTTGAGCATGTTCTACCCTTGTCCTGTGTTCCCATATTCCCCTTCATCCTTTCTCCAATTTTTCTAAGCAAGTAATTGGTTTCTTTCCATTATTGGGCAGGAGCAGTGGGCCCAGCTAGTAGAGGTTCAAAGGGAAGTGGGGTGGGGGGGTTAATTGAACAAGGTGCAGTGAGAACAGGGCAGCTTTCCTTGGCTTGCCTCCACTGCCCCTGTTTTCTGCTGCTGCTGCAGCCTGCCTCCACGCTGTCATCAGAGCCACTGCTTGCCCTTCACCAGTTCCTGCTGCTGCCACTAGCCACTATCCACTATCCACTGCATCTGTTTGCACCCCTTACCTTTCTCCCCAGTTACAGCTGCCACCAAAGACATAGAATTACAGATAGAGATTATTATCAAATACATACATATATGATATGTAATTCGACCCACTTCACTTACTATCTTTTCCTTTGTCAATATTGCTGTTCACCAGACAGACAGCGCGCTTTAAATACTCTTATCTTTTCATCATCAAGATAGTCTGGGATGGAAGGGGACAAATGAGGGCCAATGAAGGAAGGAGTGTCATTGGCCAAGATATCATGTACTCATCACCTGACATATAGAATATTTTAATTATTTTAAATTATTATATCTCTGTAGTTTTACAAATGAGTTGCCATTTAACCAAGCAGTTCATGAATACAAAACATCTTGACAAATGTTACCCCTTCCAACATTCTCACCCATCTCTCCCCTACCCATCACTCTTGAACTTTTTAATTTTTATTATTATTGTAAGGGTGATATACAGAGGGGTTAAAGTTACAAAAGTCAGGTAATGAGTACATTTCTTTTTGAACAGTGTCACCTCTTCCCTTATTTTCTCCCAGTTTTCCCTCCCAAACCCCCTCACAATTTTATAGTTCATTTTCAACATAGTGTCTAGTGAGTTGTCACTACTGTTTTTGTTGACGCTTTGTCCCACCATTTCTGTGCTCCCCTTTGTTATCCCCCAAACAGATATACTTACATACAAGACAAAAGGTACAGAAAACAAAAACAGGCAAAGAAAAAAACAAAGCAAAACTAAAACTAAAAGCAAAATAACCAAAAAACATTTTGCTTCTATTTGTTGGAGTTCATTTAGATAAATATCATTTTCTATGATTGTATGCACATAGCCATTGAGCCTTTGTGAACCTCTCTTAAGAATATCCCCATTTGAACAAGGCAGGGATGTCCACTCTCTCCCCTGCTCTTCAACATAGTACTAGAATTCCTAGCCAGAGCAATTAGGCAAGAAGAAAATATAAAGGGGATCCAAATAGGAAAAGATGAAGTTAAACTTTCTCTCTTCGCAGATGACATGATCCTATACCTAAAGAATCCCATAGACTCTACCCCCTAGCTACTAGAGCTGATCCAAAACTTTGGCAAAGTTGCAGGATATAAAATAAACCTTCAAAAATCAATGGCCTTGGGCTGAGGATATGGCCTAGTGGCAAGAGTGCCTGCTTCATATACATGAGGCCCTGGGTTCGATTCCCCAGCACCACATATACAGAAAATGGCCAGAAGTGGCGCTGTGGCTCAAGTGGCAGAGTGCTAGCCTTGAGCAAAAAGAAGCCAGGGACAGTGCTCAGGCCCTGAGTCCAAGCCCCAGGACTGGCCAAAAAAAAAAAAAAAAAAATCAACTGCCTTTCTCTATGCTAACGACCCGAAGACCGAGGCTGAAATCAGGAAAGCAACTCCTTTTGCAATAGCCCCCCAAAACATAAAATACCTAGGAATAACCTAAACCAAAGAAGTGAAAGACCTCTTTGATGAGAACTTTAAAAGCTTGAAAAACGAAATTAAGTCAGAACTAAGGAAATGGAAAAACCTCCCATGCTCCTGGATTGGGAGGATTAATATAATCAAAATGGCAATATTGCCAAAGGCTATCTACAAATTCAATCCAATACCCATTAATATCCCAACACCATTTTTTAATGAAATAGAGGAAGCAATCCAGAAATTCATATGGAACAATAAAAGACCTAGAATAGCAAAAACAATCCTAAGCAGAAAGAACAGTGTTGGAGGAATTACAATACCCAACTTCAAGCTGTATTATAAAGCTATAGTAATAAAAGCAGCTTGGTATTGGCACCGGAACAGGCCTGAAGACCAATGGAACAGAATTGAAGACCCAGAAATGAACCCACAGAACTATGCCTACTTAATCTTTGATAAAGGAGCTAAAACAATTGTATGGAAGAAAGATAGCCTCTTTAACAAGTGGTGCTGGCAAAACTGGCTCAACACATGCAACAAGTTAAAACTACATCCTTATATATCACCCTGCACCAAAATCAATTCTAAATGGATTAAAGACCTGGAAATCAAAACAGACACCCTGAAAACACTAAAGGAAGGAGTAGGAGAAACACTTGGGCTCCTTGGCTCAGGACGGAACTTCCTTAACAATGACCCAGAAAGGCTACAAATCAAAGAAAGGTTGGACAAATGGGACTGCATCAAACTGCAGAGCTTCTGCACGGCAAAGGACATAGCTCGCAAGATAAACAGAAAGCCCACAGACTGGGAGAAGATCTTTACCGGCCATTCAACGGACAAAGGCCTCATATCTAAAATATATGCAGAACTAAAAAATTACCTTCTTCCAAAACAAAACCACAAAGAACCAATAGCCCCCTCATCAAGTGGGATAAAGACTTACAAAGAGACTTCTCTGATGAGGAAATGAGAATGGCCAAGAGACATATGAAAAAATGCTCTACATCACTGGCCATAAAAGAAATGCAAATCAAAACAACATTGAGATTCCATCTCACCCCAGTAAGAATGTCCTATATCAAGAAAACTAACAATAACAATTGTTGGAGGGGATGTGGCCAAAAGGGAACCCTACTTCATTGTTGGTGGGAATGTAAACTGGTTCAGCCACTCTGGCAAGCAGTATGGAGATTCCTCAGAAGGCTAAATATAGAACTCCCCTATGACCCAGCAGCCCAACTTTTGGGTATCTATCCAAAAGACCACAAACAAAATCACAGTAATGCCACCAGCACAACAATGTTCATCGCAGCACAATTTGTCATAGCTAGAATCTGGAACCAACCCAGATGCCCCTCAGTAGACGAATGGATCAGGAAAATGTGGTACATATACACAATGGAATTTTATGCCTCTATCAGAAAGAATGACATTGTCCCATTTGTAAGGAAATGGAAGGACTTGGAAAAAATTATACTAAGTGAAGTGAGCCAGACCCAAAAAACATGGACTCTATGGTCTCCCTTATTGGGAATAATTAGTACAGGTTTAGGCAAGTCATAGCAGAGCATCACAAGGCCCAATAGCTATACCCTTATGAACACCTAAGATGAGGCTAATGAAATGAGCTCCATGTTATGGAAACAATTGTTATATCACAGTTGTAACTACTTTCAGCGTCCTATGTGTATCTGTAGCTTCTATTATTGATGATGTTCTTTTATCACCTTCCTATGGTTGTACCTACACTATCTCTGTAATCTTATCTGAGTATATTGGAAACCGTGTATACTGGTATTGGAAGTAGGAAATTGAAAGGGAATATCAAAATTGAGAGACACAGGGTAAAAAAAGACAACTACAAAAGCAAGACTTGCAAAACTGTTTGGTGTAAGTGAACTGAACACCTCATGGGGGGAAAGGGAAAGGGGGAGGAGGGAGGGGGGTATGAGGGACAAGGTAACAAACAGTACAAGAAATGTATCCAATGTCTAACGTATGAAACTGTAACCTCTCTGTACATCAGTTTGATAATAAAAATTTGAAAAAAAAAAGAATATCCCCATTTGGTCTCACTATGTGAATGTCAAGTGTCTGTATAACTTATCTCATCCAAGTGCATCTGTCTTTTACCATCCATTGTGCTTATACTTGTAGATTGTAGGCACAGTCTATGTACAACGAATAAGTGAAACCATGCAACCTATGTTTATTTGGGGCTGGCTTAGTTTGTTTAATATAATTTTTTCCAAGCCTTTCCCTTTCCTTTTAAATGGTAACATATCATTCTTACTGATGGAAGCATTGAATTCCATTGAGTATACATATATATATATATATATCACATTTTCTTATCCATTCATCCACTGAGGGACATTTGGGTTGATTACATATCTTGGCTATGGTAATTAATACTGCAATGAACATTGTGTGCTTTTCGATAAATTCTTAGAAGTGGAATTGCTGGGTCATAGAGAAGTGCTATGTTTAGTCTTTTGTGGAACCTCCCTACTGCTTTCCAGAGTACTTGAACAAGTTTACACTCCCATCAACAGTGTAGTAGCATTCCCTTTTAACCATATCCTCACCAGCACCTGTTACTGTTCGTTTTCTTGATATTGGCCATTGTAACTGGAGTGAGGTGGAATTTCAGTGCTGTTTTTTTTTTTTTTTTTTTTTTTTTTTTTTTTTTTTTTTGCCAGTCGTGGGCCTTGGACTCAGGGCCTGAGCACTGTCCCTGGCTTCTTCCCGCTCAAGGCTAGCACTCTGCCACTTGAGCCACAGCGCCGCTTCTGGCCGTTTTCTGTATATGTGGTGCTGGGGAATCGAACCTAGGGCCTCGTGTATCCGAGGCAGGCACTCTTGCCGCTAGGCTATATCCCCAGCCCCCTCAGTGCTGTTTTGATTTGCATTTCTTATATGACCAGAGATGTTGAACATTTATTCCTGTGCTTATTGGCCATTCTTCCTTCTTCTGAAAAGTTTCTCTTTAAATCTTTAGTCTATAAATTGGATTTTTGTGTCTTTGAGGGTTTATTTTTGAGTGGGTTAATTTTTGGAATTCTAAGTATATTTTAGATATGGGCCCTTGTCTATGCATAGCTAGTAAAAATCTTCTCCCATTCTGTGGTTTCCTACTTAAATTGCTAGCTATGTCTTTTGCTGTTTAGTAACTCTTCAGTTTGATATAAACCCACTCATCTAGTCTTGCTTTGATTTGTTGTGATTCTGGATCTTTACTTTTCAACCCATACCTAGTAGCCTGAGTATTTCCCCTGCTCTTTCCTGAAATATTTTCATGGTATCTGATCTTACATTTAAGTCTTTAATCTGTTTAGAACTGATTCTGGAGACAGTGATATATAAGGACCTAGCTTCAGTTTTTTTGCATGTGTATAGCCAATTCTGCCAGCATAATTTGTTGAAGAGGCTGTCATTATTCCTTCCTGTGTTTTTGCTCCCTTATAAAATATTAGATCTGATGTAGAGAATTTAACCCCTTTGTATAACCAGTTAATTTTTTAATGATACCACTATCACCAAGGTGATTTTTTTTCATGATCACCTCCTCCTCCTCCTCAACATTTTACATCTAAATTCACGTAAGATAATGTACAACCTTTTTAACTCTGTAAATATTGAGTAATATTTCCAAATGGCTGGCAAGAAATGGGACTGCTCTATAGAGCTCAGGTCCTGTCTTGCCTCCTATTACTTGGCTCAGAGTAAGCACACAGCGAGGTTGACTTGGCAATGTGCCTTGCCTGCCCTCAGTGCAGAGACAACGTGGAGCCCCAAACAAAGACCCACCTGGACCAGCTCCCAGGGCTCCCTGGACTTTATTTCCCTACACGATCTTTTATTCTGCTGGCACAAAACATGATATCCTCCTGAGACTCCAGCTAGTGTCAAAGTGTCCTTCAGCCAGCAAGCCAGTCAACAACAATGAGTCAGACCAATTCTCCAGACCATACAGAATCCCAGCACTTTCTGGCCTCCCTCTGGCATCTGTGAGTCCCTTCTCCCAGTAGAAAATTCTCCTGGTAAGTTTCTCACAGATTTTAGTCTTTGCTGTCACAAATTCCTGGTTGACTTCTAGCCACATCAGCCCCATCTGTCCTCAATCTCTAAGAACTCCTTTTCCCATCCACATTTCCTCATTGCCCATTTCCTCTTCTGAGAGGGAAACAAAGCCTCCTGTTTGAAGTGATCCATTCCTGAAAGTTGTGGCCTTCAGAGTAGCCCTTCCTGGACTGCTATTCCAGTGTGCATTGTTCTATCTGTGGTGTGAATGGCAGCTTAGTAGCCCTCTGGGGTCAAGTTCTGGTAACCACCACTCAGAGCATGAAACCAAATTTGGCAGCCCTGATCCAGACACAGTTCCCTTCACCTCCAGAAGTCCTATATGAGTTGCTGAGAAGGAAATCAATCAAATGTTGTCCAAGACTTAAGCAAAGAGATTCCCAATCAGAAGGCATAAGGAATTTAAATGTTGAATATATGTGGGTGGTAGGTCCATAGCAGTACTCATTTAATACCATGATATATATTCATGACGTTTAACAAACTATTGCAAAAATTACATCTCAGGTGGATATGGAAATTTTCTTTTGCCTTTAATTTTAATGTGTACAATTAAATACCTAATAAGGCAATTTAAATGTGTGCTATGATAAATTCTATTTTATCATATAATATCACAAATTTAATTTTGTCATTTGTGGGAATTAATTTGTTAATAGTCTGGTTCTTATTCTGGCTTCTATGCCAGAAGTGTGTGATTGACCAGGGATATTCCTCTCATAAAGTATCCTTAACAAGATTTGGTATGATTGTTGCTCCTGCCACATACCATATATTGAAGATGTTTCATTTTCTATTTTCTGTAGGATTCAAAGTGAAGTTATTTTGGGGATGTCTTCAGAATTCAGTGAGGAAATGTAGCATTTGTTGGTTAAATGTATTGAGTTTGCTCTATGGTAGAGTCTTCCTCATGCACAGGAGGTCCTAGATTTCATTCTAGCTCTACTGTCCACGCTCACGTGCACACACACACACACAACAACAACAACAACAACAACAACAACAGATGGTTTGCCTACTGATATGTTTCTGTTATGTTCATAAAATAATTTAAGTTCATTCTTCCTACTTACTTCAGTTTTGTTACGTTTTCTAGAGTATTTGTTTTCTATATTTTCAAATTGTTGCAATAAAGTGGTCCATATTACTCTGTTTTACCTAAAGGATCACTTCCTAAAATTTCTGGCCTCCAGTATACCACATGTTTCTAGTACCACATGTGAATGAACACATGTCATATTTGTCTTCTGAGCTTTTCTTGTCCAATTCAATGACCTTCATTTACCATCCCCTTTCCTGAAAATGGCATTAGGGACTTTTGCAGCCTATGGGATGGGTAGGTTCCCATTTGTTCAACACATTTACTGGTTGTGGTCTTAAAGGCTATCAAGCATTCAAGCCCAAGGTAGTACTGAAAGGCATCCATCTTGAAAGAGCAGAGGCAGCAGTGAGTTCTGCACTGGTTGATGGAGAACTAAGGGGCAAATCATTTGCCTGCTCATTTGGTGTGCTTGCAGTTTCCATAGTTACAGACCTGAACCTCAGTTCTCCTGCCTGTGGAGAAGAGGAGGCTGTGAGTATCATGTGATTCAGAGGGAGTGGGAGCAGGGCTCTGGCCCACACCATCTTCTACTCATGCACACTGGAGGCAGACCCTGGAGAGGGATGACTAATCCTAGCAGATAATTAGTCCTATTTGCTTCTGCCTGAATCAAAAATGGGAGTTGCTCTTGGCCAAGAAGTGTGTGGCCTCTGATCACTAAGTTCCCTTCACTACTCCCATAGTAGCCTGATGCTGAAACCTCTCTGTGGGACCAGATCAGGGCCCCTCCCTCCTGGATCATATTTCATGGCCATCTCTCCCACAGCTTAGTTTGCTAGAGGGTCTCAAGTCCCCCAGAGCCATGAAGATTTGTGTTTTTAGGTTCCAAGAGACTCTCTATCTCATTCCATATGCCTTCTTTCAGTTAACCTCTCTGAGATCAAGGGAGTAGCAGAATGTCTTCACTGAGGTTAGCCTTCCAGAGTGGAGCAGTCACTGTCTCACCAATGCCACAGTAGACTAAACACTTATGGGAGTGAGGGAAGAGGTGACATTATCCAAAAAGAAATGCACTTATTATCTGACAAATAATTGTAACTGATCTGTATGTCCCCATTATAGTAACTTTTTTTTTAAAAAAAATGGCTTATGAGAGGTGTGAGCTTATTGTATAGATAGAATTTCCAGTCTCTTGCTGGAGTCATCCATCCTACCTTCTAATGGAACCTTTAGCCTCCTTTTCCCCCTCTCAGGAAGACAGAGATGGACTTAGAACTGTATGAGGCTTTTCTGTTTCCCAGGTCTCTTTGTTCTTTCCTGTTGTCATGCTTCCTCTTTGTTGATTCCAACTACGTTTCAGAACATAGTCGCTTCTGTATTGCCTAACACTTCTTGTTCAGGTAATTAAAATAGTCCATTTTAATTTTCTGGAGTCACTGGAGTTACTTGAAGTATTATGAGTCGTTATCATTAAATATTTCAGTATATGTTTGTCTTAAGAACAATCTTCTGAGCCACCAGGCCTTGATGGCTCATGCTTTTAATCCTAGTTACTCAGGAGGCTGAGATCTGAGGATGGAGGTTTGAATCCAGTTCAGACAGAAAAGTCCCCAAGACTTTCTACTACCAATAAGCCAGAAGTAAAGATGTGGCTCAAGTGGTAGAGCTATGTAGTAGAGCCATGCTTTCTTTACTCACGCATCAATGGACACCTCTAGACAAAAACCATATATTGATGATTGTGAGTACAGGTCTCTCTGTCTGTCTCTGTCTCTCTGTCTCTCTCTTTCTCTCTGTCTGTCTCTGTCTCTCTGTCTCTGTCTCTGTCTCTGTCTCTGTCTCTCTCTCTCTCTCTCTCTGTCTCTGTCTCTCTCTCTCTCTCTCATTTTGGTGTTTGTACTGGGGCTTGAAATCAAGGCTTGGTACTGTCCCTGAGCTTTTTTGCTCTAGGCTGCCACTCTACAACTTGAGCTACATATCAAATTCTGGCATTTTCCTGGCTAATTGGATATAAGGATCTGATGGAATTTTCAGCCTGGTCTGGCTTTGAACTAACATCCTCAGATCTCAGCCTCCTAAGTAGCTGGGATGATAGGCATGAGCCATAATCACAAGACTTGTGATTATTTTTTTGTGCCAGGACTAGGGAAGGTCAGGCACTGTATGTTAGCTTATCTACTCAAGGCCTGAGTTATACCTCTTGAGCCATAGATCCACTTCTGGCTTTTGTGTGTGTTATTTTATTAGATAAGAGTTTCTCAGGACTTTGATGATCAGGCTGGCTTTGAACTGCAATACTTGGTTCTAGTCTCCTAAGTAGCTAGCATTCTTTAATATTTGGATCATATTTCCTTTCCATAAAGTAGAAGTGAGACAGGAGGATCAGATACTAAACTTTGTTTGGGGAGGATCATTCATACTGTTCTCCACAGTAGCTGTACTAATTTATATTCCCACAAACATGACAGGGTCCTTTTTTCTGCATTCTTTCCAGAATCTACTATCTTTAGGCCATTTTTGAAAGTAACTATTCCAAAGTTGGAGGCATGGCTCAGTTGGTAAAATGCTAGATGTTTACAACTGTGTATGGATACCCAGCTTTCATAGAAGCATGCAATGAAAGAAGCTTCTCTTATGCAGTTTCCTGGCTGCAGTATTGAGAATCAGTTGGCTATAGTTGTATGCATCTCTATTATGCTCCTTTGATTTCTGTGTTTGATTTTATGCCAGTACCATGCTCTCTTGGTTCTTACAGGCCTATAATGTGTCCTGTGATCAGGTTCTATAATTCCGTCAGTCTTGCTCTCTTTATATAAGACTACTTTGGCTACTTGGGGTCTTGGCTACCATATGAATGTAAGCAGTGTTTCTTTTTTCTATTTCTATGAAGAGGGCTGGGGGATATTAGTATTTTCATGAGAATTATGTTTAATCTGTGAAACTGTTTTTGGCAATATGAGGGATTTGATTTATTTAACTGGATCTTGCTATGTTGCAGAGGCTAGCCATGAATTTGAGAGGCTTGACCTTGGGTTGGTTTAATTTGAGTATTATTTATCCTCTCCAAAAATCCTATTGAAATTTGATTGTCTTTGTGATAGTATTGGGAAATGAAGCCATCAAGAGCTGACTAAGTAGCTAAGAGGAATTAGTGCCTTGTATGAAGTGGCTTGAGTCTCACATGCTGAATTAGTTTCCATAGAGCATATTGTTATAAGGTAACCCCCCCTTCTCCCCCCCACACACAAAGTGGCTTCCACTTCCACTTAGTTTTTCTGCCTTTTTATAACACAATTCAAGGCCCTTGTGAAATGAGACCACCAGATCTTGGACTTTGGGGGTCTAGAAACATAAGCTGAATAAACTTCTTTCTTTCATAATTTATCCAATCACAGATGTTATAACAATAGGAAGTGAAATCAAGCATGGAATTCCTAGTCTCAAAACTGAAAAAAATAAATCTCTATTTTAAAAAGTACCCAGTCCAAATGGACTGACAAAGCATCACCAAGGGTTGTGTGAAAAAAGCCTCAAGCTTGATTCATGGCAATACCTCCAGACTGATAGGGAAAAGCCAGGAAGCCCACAGTAGTAGTCACTGGCCCTCGCTCCTATGTGTGTGTGCCAGTACTTGAGCTTAAGTAAGATCCTCACACTCTCATTTGGCCTTTTAATTCAAAGCTAGCATTCTACCACTTGAGCCACAGCTCCATCTCTGGCTTTTTGGCAAGAGTCTCACATACTTTCCTGCTTGGGCTGATTTTTTTTTGGCCAGTTCTGGGGCTTGAACTCTGGGCCTGGGTTCTGTTCTTGAGCTGCTTTTACTCAAGGCTAGTATTCTATCACTTGAGCCACAGCACAACTGCCAGCAGTTTCTGTGATTAATTGGAGATAAAAGTCTCACAGACTTTCTTGCCTGGGCTAGCTTCGAACCACAATCCTTAGAGTCCAACCTACTAGTAGCTAGGATTACAGGCATGAGCCACCAGCACCTGGCTTCAGGCTGACATTGCATCGTGATCCTCAGATCTCAGTCCTTTGAGTAGGTAGGACTGTAGGTATGAACCACTAGCACCTAGTTTGGTCCTGACACTTCTTCAGATAAAATTTTACCTCTTACTCTATTTTTTACTCTATTCTGTGGGGCTTTACTACTATGTCTCGTTTCCTACAGCCACATGCTGTGTACGTAACTTTGTGCGCAAGACAATTGCACAGTATTGATGGATAGGGGCATTTTCTGCCAGGGAGATGTCAAGAACTCCTTTCTGTGCTAGGGGTCCATATCCACCGAATCCTCAGAACCCCATGAGCAAGGTGCCATTATTGCTCTGCTTTACACATGGGAAAATGAGGCTCAGGGGTGGGGATCCCACTGTAAGCTAGGAACCCAGACAGGAAAAGCGGAGAAAGGGAAAAGGAAGACGCAACCTCTGACTGTTAGGCTCCACCCTCACGCCACTGGCTCACTGATCTGTCTGTCACAGGAGCCCAAGTGTTAGCGGCAAAGGATATAGTCTCATTCCTATTGGCTAGGGATTTGGAAAACATTATAATAAGGAGCACTCTGATTGGTGGAAAGAAGGCCAATGAGAAGGACTTACAGTGTCATCGAAGGCGGGAAAGCCTGACGCTATTTGACGCAGAAGCTTGCGGCTCCTGAGGTAACGGCATTTATGAACGCCATCTTTGTCTCACAATGACCAGGTCAACGGTTTCTGCATAAGCTGGACACTGGAGACAAACTCTCACCGTGAGTTGTTTGATAAGGGACTGGGTTTTCGTACGGAGGGTGGGGAGTGATCCTGAGGTGTCTGATCGGGGACCGGGTTTTGGTACGGAGGGTGGGGAGCCATCCGGTGTCAATAGGGTCAGGAGCAGAGGCATCATGGCGTCTGACTCCGCCATGACCCGGACTTCCACAGATAGAGGCCATGCCCATGATTCAGGGCCACCTACAGATAGACAAAGACCTTCCTGGGTCCCGGTTTGTGAGTTCAATTCAGAGTTCAAATAAATTATGACAGAATTGGAAGAATCAATCTGGGTGCCTATGGCTTGCGCCTATAAGGAGGCTGAGATCTGAGGAGAGCGGTTCACAGCCAGCCCAAGAATGAAAGTCCTGAGCCTATTATTGTTATAACCTGGGGGTGGGGGCAAGAAGCCCCACCCCATGTTGTCATTGTTACCACACCCCACTGGGGAGTGTAAAGGGGGGTCCCGCCCCACGTTGCGGGGACCGGAACCACCACCCCCAGACTGCAGGCGGCCGGGGGTGGGGGAGGGGATAGGGAGGGATTTCCAGGGGAAGGAAAAGAGGTGCAGAGAAAGCAAGGCACCAGGAGGTGCCTCGTGGAGCTGAGCAGTGCCCGGGTTCCCCTCAGGCCTGAGGAGCCCAGGCCTTGGGCCTGCGGATGAAGGAGGCCCGAGTCTGGGCCTGCAGAGAATGGAGGCCGGAGTGGCCTACCTCTGGGCTGAAATAGAGCCCAGGCCTGTAGAGCCGAGGCCTGCTGAGAGCCAGAGGACTGAGGAGAGTGGACAGAGGGGAGCAGAGTAAAGCCTACAAGAGCCTGAGGCCTGCAGAGGGGCCGAAGCCTGAGGCCTGTGGGAAATCCGAAGCCTGGTGCCTGTCGAAACCAGAGCAGACTTGGAGAGCAGAGCGGACGCGGAGACCAGAGGCCCATGGAGAGCCACGTGGAAAGTGGAGTCCCTCAGAGAGGGGAGAGGCCTGTGAAGAACAGAAACCATTGGAGAACAAGAGGCCCATAGAGGCCTGTGGACAGGAGAAGGCTCCAGACTCCTAAGCAGGCCTCAGGCTCTTCTCCTCTCGGCTCCGCTGTGCTCCTCTCTGTCCGCTCTCCTCGGGCGTCTAGCTCTCAGCAGGCCTCGGCTCTGCAGGCCTTGGCTCTCTTCCAGCCCACTAGGCTGCTCCGGCCTCCATTCCCTGCAGGCCCGGGGCCTGGGCCTCCTCCGTCTGCAGGCCCAGGCTCCCACTGCTCAGCTCCATGAGGCCCCTCCTGGCGCCTTGCTTTCTCCGCGCCTCTTTTCCTTCCCCTGGAAATCCCACCCCATCCCCCCGGCTGCCTGCAATCTCGGGGCGGTGGTTCCGGTCCCACAACGTGGGGCGGAATTCTCCCTTTACACTCCACAGTGGGGTGTGGCAATGATGACAACATGGGGCGGGGCTTCTTGCCCCCCTCCCCCAGGTTATTACATTAGCTCCAATAAACCACTCAGAACAAGCTGGAAGTGACACTGGCCCAAGTGGTAGAGCCCTAGCCTTGAGCACAAAGAGGCCTAGGGACAGCTCCCAGGCCAGTAGTTCTAGCCCCAGGACTGTCAAAAAAAAAAAAAAGAAAGAAAGAAAAAAGAAAGAAGTAGAAGAAGAAACAGTCTTTTAGGGTGGAGAAGAAGAATCTAGTTCCTCAGCAGAAGCGGGCGGGGGAGAAGGGGAGGAGAGTCCTTGGTCCTCAGTTCTGGACTTCAATGTTGAGGATATAAGCAAGCAGCACCTTACCTATCCAGCAGCTGGAGGCCAGTGTCAGATTTCTAACCCCAGAATGTTTCACAGCCAACCTGTCCACCACTTGGCCAGAGGCAGCCCTAGACCCCAGTGGGGGAGAGGCACTCTAGTTCCTACCCATGTGGGAGCAAAACAGGCCTCTGCTACCTCCATTGTAACTGAGTAGGCCAGAACCAAGAAGGGATGGCAGGGCAAAGAATAGTGCCACTGTAGCTAGCAGGATGGTCAGATAAGAAAGCTCAGCGTCTTTCCTCTGACACTGAGACTTCAAAAGATTCCTGTGAGAATCCACAGATGAGGGTGACCCAGAACAATGAGACTTTCTACCCTATGCCTGGGAGTTTGCTGTTTGCTTCTGTCAAGGGAATAATGACAACTATGGAAAGGCAGGCCAATAGAAAGCTGGAAATCCCTTCCCATAATTAAAAACACTGTAGTCTTGGCCAAGGGAGGAAATACCTATGCAGGATTGGCTAAACCTTTTTCTCCAGGTAGCCTCCCAAGGCTCAATCCTAGTAAGAAAATGGCCTGGGAGAAGAAATCCCAAGAGGGAATTTCAACAGTAACTATGGAAAGAACCTTTTCCTTTATTGGGGCAGAATGCCAAAGTACCTCTTCATAAATCAGTTGCTGTGTCCCCAGTCTTTGAAGTTCCCTTGTTTGGGAGTTCCAAGACATCCTCCTTTCTGTATTCTGAACCCAACCAGTCTGATCCTAGCAGCAGTTTGAAGAGATATGAGATGTGGAGGGAAAGTGAGTCCCGGTTCACGGCCAGAGAAGACCATGACTCAAATAGAGAACCTGTTCCAGAGTCCCAAGTGGGTGTGAGTAGCCTATCCTCCCCGTCTTCCTCTCACCATGCCCTTCTCCTCCACTAGTGAACATATCTTTTCCCATGTTCTCTCTGCCCCCTGATCATGGATTGGCACTGGCAGCTCACTTTTGTAAGTATGCTGTATTGTAGTAGGTCATTGTAGGAGGGATGGACATCAGCCACTTTCTCCCAAACTTGAGGGCTCCTCTGTTTGAGATATCCAAAGCATTCCTTTTGCAGCATTCTGAATCAAGTCGGCCCAGCACTTCGGAGAGATCTGTGTTGTGGAGGAGAAGGGAGACTCATCAGGAGGCCAGAGCGGATCATTCTGTTCCAGAATCTCAAGTGAGTATGAGTAGTTTATCTCCCTCCTTTTCCTCTCAAAATGCTCTTTCCTCTCCTGGTGCACAGAAATTGCCCACGTTCCCAGTGCTCCCTCCTCAAATGTTGTCACTAGGAAGCCCACCATCATTAAGATGACACTTCTAAGGTCTTTGTAGTAGATGCAGTCATTAGTCACCTTTCCCTGGGTCTAAGGTATTCCTCTGTATAGGAGGTCTAGGATATTCTCCTTGCAGCATTCTGGACCAAGTCAGTTCAATGAAGGCAGCATTTTGAGGCAATCTTTGCAATGGAGGAGAAGGGAGACTCAGCCGGTGGCCAGAGAACATCATTACTCAAGTAGAGATTCTTCCCCAGGATCCCAAGTGAGTGCAAGTAGACTATCCTTCTCCTTTCCCTCTCACCATGCTCTGTACCTCCAAATCCACGTATCCTTGCCTATGTTCCCCCTTTCCTCTGCTCAGGAGGAGGTCTCCATTTTTAGCTGCTACACCTGGGGTCCTTGTAGTAGGAGCAGATATTAGTTGCTTTTCTCTAAGAATTTGGTGTTCCTGTGCTTTGGTTGTCCAAGATAATCTTTGCAGCATTCTGAACCAAAGCAGGAAAGTGAAAGCAGCAATTTGAGGAGATCTGTGGTATGGAGGAGAAGGGACACTCAGCTGGTGGCCAGAGAAGATCACCCAAATAGAGATGCTGCTCCAGAAGGCCAAGTGAGTGTGAAAAGCTTATACATCTCCTTTCCCTGTCACTGTGGTCTTTACCTCCCCTAATGCACAGGTATTTGCCCATGGTCTCTCTACCCCCTCCTCAGGGGTTGTCACCTATAAGCCTAGCATCATTAGGATGCTGCATCAAAGATCTTGTAATAGGGGCAGACATCAGCTGCCTTTTCCCAAGTTTCTGGTGTTCCTCTGCCTGAGAAGTCCAAGACATTCTCCTTGCAGCATTCTGAGCTGAATCAGTCCAGTCGTGGAAGTATTCCAAAGAAATCTGTGATGTGGAAGAGAAGAGAAAATCAATGGGCAGATCTTGTCCAAGAAGCCCAAGTGAGTATGAACATGCTCCTTTGTTTCTCACTATTCCATCCTTCTCTTAATGAACATATCTTTGTTCGTGTTTCCACTGCCCTTCTCATTTGGATGCCATATCCAGCTTGTAATAGGAACAGACTTCATTGCCTTCTCCCAAATCTTGAGTGTGGGTTCAAGACATTTTCCTTGCAGCATTTAGAACCAAAACAGGTCAGTGAAAGCAGAAATTCTAAGAAATCTCTGGAATGGAGGACAAGGGAAACTCAGCCAGTAACCAGAGAAGATCATGATTCAAATAGAGACCCTGCCCTAGAAGCCTAAGTGAATGTGAATAGCCTATCCTCCTCCTCTACTTCTTATCATGTCTTGTCCCTCCCCTAATGCATATATGTTTTCTCATGTTCCCTATGCCACCTCCTCAGGGATGTGACTGGGAGTTCACCATCATTAGGATGCCACGTTCAAGGTCTTTGTAATAGGGACAAACATTTCCCTCAGTGTCCCATGTTGCTCTGTGTGGGAGGTTCAAGACATTCTCCTTGCAGCATTCTGAACCAAATCAGTCCAATGAAAGCAGTACTTTGAAAAGACCTGTGATGTGGAGAAAAAGGGAATTCAGGTCCCTGGCCAGAGAATATCCTGACCCAAACAGAGATCTTGCACAAGAAACTCAAGTGAGTGTGAATATGCCTTCCTCTTCCTTTTCTCCTCTTTCTTTCTTGTCCTTAGTTCCATGTTCCCTTTGTCCTTTCCTCAGAATTTGTTACTAGGAGCCCATAGTTGTGAGGATGTCACATCCAGGGTCCTTGTAGTCAAGACAAACATTAGCCAGCCACCTTTCCCACAATTTGTGTGTTCCTCTGTTGTGTGGTCCAAGACATTCTCTTTGCAGCATTCTGAACCAAAAAAGGCCAGTGAAAGCAGAGATTTGAAAAGACCTCTGGAATGGAGGAGAAGGGAAAATCAGCCAGTGGTCAGAAAATATAACCCAAATAGGGAGTCTGTCCCACAAACCCAAGTGAGTATGAGTACCTCATTTTCCTCCTCATCCTCTAATTATACTCTTTTCATCCCCTAATGCATGTATTTTGCCCATGTTCCCTCTGTCACCTCCTCAAGGATTGTGACTTGGAGTTCACCGTCGTTAGGATGCCACATCTAGGGTCCATGTAGTAGGGATGGACATTAGCTGCCCTCCCCCCAAAATGGGATTTCTTGTGTTTGGGTGGTTCATGACAATCTCCTTCCAGCATTGTGAACCAAATCAGACCAATGAAAGCAGAACTTTGAGCTCTGTGGTCTGGAGAAGAAGGGAAACACAGCCAATGGCAAGAGAAGATTATGACCCAAATAGAGATCCTGTTCCAGCATTCCAGGTGAATGTGAGTAACCTATCTTCCTCCTCTTCCTCTCACCATGA